>NC_049982.1:21380616-21442496 GCF_000003815.2 Branchiostoma floridae
GTGGTTATCGCACCTGACCAGGGATTATCTCACCATATACACCGAGGATAAGGCGGGGCATTAACGTTATTATCATATAGCCTACACAAACTGACCCATTTAAGCAACAAATTCCTTTATAATACATACATCCTTTATTCAAGACTTCCAAGGCTTGACATAATGACAAATTCCCTTCTGCTGGGACAAGTGTGTTGCTATTCAATCCTTAGTTATAGTTGTACATATTCAATAAATTTGAAGGAATGTGAACAGTAATAATGTTTGGATTAACTCTAACATGGACTGCACACTGTACAAAGCATTCCTTTCTGCTGACGCATGACGCCGTAACACGTAAATTCAGGCCATTCACTGGTGCCGGTGTCGATGCAAATCGACACCGGTGCCGGTGTCGATTCATTCTGACCAATCAGCGGAGCGATACCCACCTGCCTGGCCTGAATCTACGTGTTACGGCGTCATAACCAACGTGGAACGGGGCCTTCTGATTGGTCCGCGGCGCCTGGCTATATGATAATCCTGTATAACGCATAGATCCCTTGGTACTATACGTGTGAATTCCTTTATCGAATTTCTGAGAATTCACATTTATTCTTTGGTAATGAAAATTCACATTCGTTGGCATTCTTTGGTACATACATTTGTAAGGAGCTTACAGATTGCATTTTGAAACCAAAATTTTCACAGAAAATATTCGAAACTTTGCAGTCTTGGCATGTCACCCCTTTTTAAACTTTTACCCTACTATTTTCATGATCATTCCTCCCTGTGGGGCCTGATCTTTCCTCCATGCTCTGATGCTTTCCTGTGATTAGCTCCTTCTGATTGGTCAAGTATTAAAAAGAATAAACAACGGTGTTGATACGCTGGCCAGAATCTATGTGTATGGAATGGGGCCTTCTGATTGGCCGAGTGGGTAGAGTGTTTGCCTTGCATTCGGTAGGCCGAGTCATACCAAAGACTTTAAAAATGGTACATGCTGCTTTCTCTGCTCAGCACTCAGCATTCGGGAAAGAGTATGGAGGTTGAACACACACCACTACCAGTGGATTAGCCCTCATGTTGTAGTGATTGCACAAAGCTGTGTGGCCCAGGGCTATCAGGCGCGGGAAGGCTTTGACTTCTGATTGGTCCACGGCGCCTGGCTATAAAATAATATGAAATAATATTATGATAACTACAGAGTATAACTACTAGTAGGGCTTAAGTTAGTTTGTTTATAAGTCGATTCATAAATAAACTGGGGAAGACAGAATGCTAACTAGTCCTATGCACATTTTTTTCTTCTTAAAATCTCATCCATCGTGTGTTGCTCCTTTGCACGCCGGCTCTTGGGCAATATTCCGAAGTACGATAGGAACAAGTGCCCTATTACTATAAACTGAAGAGCTGCTTAGATTAAAAAAAAAACGCTTTATTCTATCTCACAACCCTCAAGCGAAACTGAACAGCAGTATTGGCGTATGTGTCGAGAACAGATCAGTTTGATGATGACAAGGTAGTTTGAGGACTTTGTGACCGCGCAATGCATTCTGGGAAGCCCCGTACAATGAATGACGTTCTGGAACGTCACAAACGTTTCCGTGGAACGTCGCGACTTTGAGAAAGAATGCTTTGAGTAAACAAACGTAAGACGAAGTCCTTGAAAATACATTGGTTTGAAACTTTGCGCGGAGATTTAAAAGAAATCGTCAGTATGGGTTGCAATTGGTCGAAATGTAAGATTCAACCTGCAGAAGCAGAAGCCGCTCCTCGGTCCTTGCCAAACACCAGGTGAGTTGGTTTAGACTGGATTAAACTTTGATTTACAAATGCTGCCGTTCCAATATGCCGGGCAATAATTGTAGACATGTCCTTTCGTTCTATACGTAATGTGCATTTTCTGTGCCATTAAAAATCAGGAATGGTGCCAGAGGCTGACGTCATTGAATGAAAAACAACAACAACAAAAAAAAAAAAAATTTCAGACCAAGAGGACTATGAACAAAATAGATTCAGCAAGAAGAAGAGGTCCATGACAGAAAAGGAGGACCCAGATTATAAAACCTGAAAACACTGCGATTGACTAGCAATCATTCCTGGTCTGTTTCATGGTCTCCCACCGCGTCGGTCACGACAATTTTTGGTGATCTTTATCTAGCTATCTAGTTATGTTTCAAGATCACACTCGTCAAAAATCAGATATCGCGCGCGCATATCGTATCATCTGATTCCATTTTCCTGTCCTCCCATGTTTCTCTTACCTCCTCGAATTCTTCGGTTGCACTCAGCGCCATTAATGCCTAAGTTGGCAGGCTGTGACCACAGTATTATCTTCTGGATGCAGGCTAGCTAGTCGGGCCAGAAAACAAGCAAGAAAGCTTCAGGCAAGGATTGCCAAGTGTTTCCAGAGAAGAGAGAAGAACGTCAAGAAAGTTGTCGGGTCGGCCCCATGCAATGCTGAGGAAACGTCTCCAGATAAAGTAGTTGAGGATCTGGGCACAGTCCCGCACCTTGCTAAGGCTACGGATCCGGTAGTTGAGGGTTCATACACAGTGCCACACATTGCCGAGGAAACGTCTCCAGATATGGAAGTTGAGGGTACGGCCACAGTGCCACATATTGCTGAGGCAACGTCTCCAGATATGGAAGCTGGGTGTACGGCCACAGTGCCACATATTGCCGAGGAAACGTCTCCAGATATGGAAGTTGAGGGTACAGCCACAGTGCCACATATTGCTGAGGCAACGTCTCCAGATATGGAAGTTGGGGGTACGGCCACAGTGCCACACATTGCCGAGGAAACGTCTCCAGATATGGAAGTTGGGGGTACGGCCACAGTGCCACATATTGCCGAGGAAACGTCTCCAGATATGGAAGTTGAGGGTACGGCCACAGTGCCACATATTGCTGAGGAAACGTCTCCAGATATGGAAGTTGAGGGTACGGCCACAGTGCCACATATTGTCGAGGAAACGTCTTCAGATATGGATGTTGAGGGTACGGCCACAGTGCCACATATTGCCGAGGAAACGTCTCCAGACATGGAAGTTGAGGGTACGGCCACAGTGCCACATATTGCTGAGGAAACGTCTCCAGATATGGAAGTTGAGGGTACGGCCACAGTGCCACATATTGTCGAGGAAACGTCTTCAGATATGGAAGTTGAGGGTACGGCCACAGTGCCACATATTGCTAAGGCAACGTCTCCAGAGATGGAAGTTGAGGGTACGGCCACAGTGCCACACCTTGCTGAGGCAAAAGATCCCAACACAGTCTCACACTCAAATAAAGTACCAGATCCGAATTTGGAAATTGAAGATCCAGGCCAAACCCAACATCCTGTTGAGGCAACAGATATGAAAATAGTGTTTGAGGATCCAGATCCAAGAATGGTGGCTGAAGACACGACAACGGAGCATTCCAGATGTCTCAGACGATCCATATCCGTCGGCCAGCTTTCCTTCCGTCACAAACGGAAGTCGATCTTCAAGTCACGGAGTGACAGACTTCTTCTGGAAGAGCGGATAGCAAGTTTAGGGTACGAGCGGGACCGAGTGCCGGGAGACGGAAACTGCTTCTTTTGGGCGGCCGCCAGGCAGTTGTGTAGAGGACAACCACGGGTCACTACTACTGCGCAGGAGCTGAGACAAGATCTGGTGAAGTACATCAAGTCCCAAGCCGACTCCTACATCCCGTTCCTCGTAGGGGGGGCAAAGGCGTTCTGGAAGCAGTTAGACAAGCTGTCGGCGGAGGGACAATGGTCCACAGACCTGGCTGATGCCTTGCCGCATGCCCTAGCGAACTTCACTTCAAGGAGTGTCATCCTTATCACGAGTAAGCCCAATCAGCCTACTATTTCTATCACACCTGACAGCGGCAATGAGTCCGGTACCCCTGTAGTACTGTCATATTCCGCCAGGTGGGGCGTAGAGCATTACGATGCCGTCATCCAAAAGAACGAAGAGAGGTCTGATCCAGAGCACGGATCAACAGCAATATGAAAACAGGACAGAGACGCCGCCTCCCACGATGATTATATCGCCACTAAACATGACCGGAGAGCGAAGATTTCCCTGTACGACCCGGTCACCGCTGTTTTCAGCACATCACCGTGGTGGCAACTGAGGGGTCCCTGTTAAAGGTAAGATTGTTTCAGGTAGTCTAAAATATACTAGTATTGTATGAAAACCAATAATGTTAGATGCGGTCAATCTGATATAAACCACCATCTAACGTTATCTCATCCCATAAACTTGGCTTACGACCCTTTACCTTAATACGTTCTAATTATGTTTAACTTAACCTTTGATGCCTAGTGACGAGTGATAGTCCACAGATGACAAATAGAATGAAGCCATATGGAATCACTAAAGGTTCACAGAATGTAGGCTTTCCGCTATTTTTAAAGATACAAAACATTTGCTTGGTGAATAATATTAAGGTTATTGTACATTTCTGCACAGAAATCGTCCGTGCAGTCCTCTCGACAGGCCACATGGGTCTACAGACAAGAACAGATAGGTGGCGCAAATAGACAGTTCATCGCTACCGGCTTGGGGATTGTTGATGGCTGCTATGGCTACGGTCGCTTGCCATTTGGTCCTGTGGGGATGTCATTCAGGAATGGCTGTGAAGTCCCTGTTGCTACTCTGTGACTCGGAAAACATTTTCTCTGTGTCACACAGGTGAGCTATTAGGAGTGACAGATTAATTGGTTGATAAGTTTAGCCATTACATCATGTCAAATGTATGTTGAAACAAGATATCACATTAATTCTCAAATGTTGTCTTTCCAGAACGTATACTCCACAGTGTAAAGTGGCACCACCTGGGTCCCCAAGACTCGACAGTGTAAAGTGGCACCACCTGGGTCCCCAAGACTCGACAGTGTAAAGTGGCACCACCTGGGTCCCCAAGACTCGACAGTGTAAAGTGGCACCACCTGGGTCCCCAAGACTCGACAGTGTAAAGTGGCACGACCTGGGTCCCCAAGACTCGACAGTGTAAAGTGGCACGACCTGGGTCCCCAAGACTCGACAGTGTAAAGTGGCACCACCTGGGTCCCCAAGACTCGACAGTGTAAAGTGGCACCACCTGGGTCCCCAAGACTCGACAGTGTAAAGTGGCACCACCTGGGTCCCCAAGACTCGACAGTGTAAAGTGGTACCACCTGGGTCCCCAAGACTCGACAGTGTAAAGTGGCACCACCTGGGTCCCCAAGACTCGACAGTGTAAAGTGGCACCACCAGAGTCCCCAAGACAAGATACTTCTTCCAAGCGACAGAAGCTTGAAGCACTACTTTCTTCTGCTCTGCATCATTTTTGTCGTCTCTATTGGCGTGTACTTTAATACTATTTACTTACTTTACAGCTGGAAGAGATGTCAACATGCGTTAATTCCAGAAGAAAAGAATGTCAAAATTCTGTTGTGTCTTTGATTTATTACATTTTGCATGAATTAAATCTAATGCATTGTCCGATTGAAGGGTTTTTTACTTCTAGCTTAATTGCAATATTTCTAATCAGGCACTGTCTACCTTAATTATCTACATACCAAGCTTCCAAATATACTGCATCTGATAAACTAACTATAGCACTGCAACATGGCTCTACAAGAACTGCAGGACCAGTTCATTCCAGGAACCTACAGCAGCCACTCTGCAGTTCTGCATGATGTAACACTGTTTTAAACCATTCTTTCACACCAGGGCTGCAACAAGCTGACTATGCAATTACATGTACTAAATACTGGTACACTATAGTACTGGTGGAGTATTGTATATAATCATGTAGCCAGGCTGTATGGACCGATCACGGGCATCCATTTCTATTGGCGATACGATACAGCCATAATTTCACATTATTTAAGCAGTTTAAATTAGCAATATATGATGATGATGGCTCTTCCCTTGGAGTTTATAACGATGATATAACATGGGCTGGTGACCCACAGTCACCTCATAAACCAGATCACTGGCCAGGCCTTACGTTACCATTAACACCTCATATCATGGTAGGCCATAAACTTAAATTGATAAGCTCGCTGCAACCCTGGTTTGCCAGAATGTTTCACACAACAAGAAGTAAGCCTTTTGACACATTAAACTGATAACTTACAAAAGGCAGTCCTTATACATTATCTAATGGAAAAATTTTCACAACTTTTGGAAAGCAACTTTTTGCATCCCTTGCTTGTCGACAAGCCTCCTAACATAAACTTTAAAACACTTGTCCATATAACTGGACGATCTGGTAGTAACACTCTCTTTATACATGTCAAATATATATAGATTTCTAGACCCAAACAGAGCACAACATTTTTATACAACAGATAATCAATTGCATCCTCTCATTAAAAAACTGGCATAAATATGACAGTCAAGAACAGATGACATAACCAGAAATTGTAACAATACATGAAGACAATAAGACTGTGATAACTTATACTTTGCTAGATGAAAATGTTGTGAATTTCCCTAAATAGCCAACTCATTATCTTCTCCAAAAAGGGGATAGACTGTGGTGATTTCATGACTATCATTTTAGTCTCCCTACATTCATTAAGTAAGCAGGTGAGAAAGAAGGCAGGTGGAAAACCATCTACCCATCTGGTTACTGGCCTGCAACCCAACTTTTGCCTTCCATGCATACAGTCTCTGTTGTATGCTTTGCTGAGAAAAGTCCAATAACCAAGGCCTTGTAGACATAATTTTCCAAAGTTGGTACAACTGTTCCATAGAAGTAGTTATCCAGACATATATACAACACACTGGCATTGTAAACAATGACTTCTGTACCAAAGTCACCATCTGTCTAACATGATTTGGAAGGCATGAGAGGGAATTAGCTACATTTAGACAATTCTTTTCAAACTTCTGTACAATGTGTTCTTAACTGTCCCACTGAATAGAAAATACCTTGTTCAAGAGAATTTGACATTTTTCATTTAGTTCTTCAGATTTTTTTCTGGATATCTGAAAGTTGCTACTTTCCTTTCCTTGGTAAAAATAATTTTATGACTGTTAGTTTCATTTTTGCACATCCCCGATATACATGTAGAACATTACTTATCATTATGTTAATACTGTGAATTATAGATAAATTAGATGTAAATAAATACTTAGATAACCTTGATATTAGTTTTGAAGATGAAATATGAAATATGTAAAATAGTAGCCATGGTTTGAAGTATGTCCTTTGCATATTTGAACTTCATATAGTGAATAGTGAATAAGTAATAGCCTGGTATCCAGCCGTGTTATAGCTCCTGAGTCTCTTCTGTCCTCTTCGCAAATACGGCTGGATACCAGGCTAATTAAGTAAGTACATTGAATCCCTTACCCCTCCAACCTATGGATCTTCTGTACACCATAGTCCATCTTCAATTTGTTACCCAAGGCATAAATGTCCTCCCTGCAACTGAGTAATAAATAAATCATACCCTCTGCATGAAAAAACATGAATACAACAAAAAACAAATCACATATTATACATAGAGCTAGTCTGTTACAGTATTGACTTTGCTATCTTACTAAGCCCTACATTACTACCAGTGACATTAATTTCCTGCACAGAGGCACTCAATGTACCAAGGGCTTTTATGTGCATGTACATGCATCTACTCAACCAACTAAGTGAAGTTTCAGCTCTGAAAGCACCACATTAATGTGGCATTTACACATGTCATACATACTTCTGTTGACCAAATTATACAATGAAATCCAATCATTCAACAAATAAGAGAAACAAATCTGCATGAAATGCTCCTTTTATATTACAGAAATAAGTTACCCTATACAAATGCTGCATTCATTGCCAAATGTATACAATACCTTACTTGTAACACAGCTCATGAAGGTCTGGTTTAACGGATATTTTTCAAAAGATTTAGAACATGAAACATAGCAATGTCTTGATGTCGCCCTCTCCTGCCCTGCAGTTTCCCTGCAACATGCCCCAGAGTAGCTCAGGCAGTCTGCATCTGATACAGGCTTTCCTGTTGTCTTCCAGTCCATTAGACAGAGCTAGAGAGTTCTAAGTGTTATGACCTTCCATTGTCATCCCTCCTCCACTTTCAAGTGTGTCCCCATGTTGGGATTTTTGACCGTAGATTCCTTTCGCTCGCTTCTCCTCACCATTAAGTCGATAAACGATCTCTTCCTCTCGGGGACGCCGGCATCCAATTTCTCAGCGGCAGCCTGCTCCTCCTGCTTTCTCCTGTGAAGAGGAAAAGGAGCAGCACATTTGGCAACACTCTAAAAGGGTTCATGGTAATGGTAGAACATCCATCTGCTGAATCCTAATGCATTTTTGGGAAAAGGTGTACCAGTGCACCTAACCCAAGAATTTGGGTGCACAGAAAGATTTCTGGGTGCACAACATAAAAGAAAGTCTAATGATAACAAACTCAAGGCCTGCGGCCTCTCTCAAGAACTTGAATCTGTAATTCTATGGCTGACTACAAAATTGTTCTACATCACAGTATAAAAAAGGTTTTACTGATTTTTCTGAAACAGGGATTTCAAGAATATTCTGTACAATATTACATTTACACTACAATCTTACAAAAATATCTAGGCGCACCCTCAGGCAGTCACCCTCATTAGGTACACAGCTCCAATTTTGGGTGACAAAGGTGCACATGCAGCCAGTATTTTGAATATTTCTACTTGTTGTGAATCCCTAGTTGTTAAGACATAAGAATGAAAATGGAGTGGAAATAAATACCAAAGAGTGGGGAAAATGACTTGACATATATCCTAGTGTTCACCCTACCACCTGCCCCAGGGAGCCATGTTGGTTTGTCCCCTTTAGACCCTTACAGTAATGAGTTCATGCAGACACAGTAACAAGATCAGTCCTTCCCAAGTGAAGATAGATAGAAGTCTAAGACAGCAGTGTTTAGTGGTGGGAAAGGTCACCTCCTGATCCCGTGTAGAGGAGAGCCGGGTTGATTGAGTGGGGAGGATTGCTCTAAAGGGCAGGGATAGATAATGTAATCTGGGCTTCACTACAAGGGTAGATTTTATGAAGTCTTTTTTTTTTAAAGTTTTGACTGTTGCATGTGGGTGGACCCCTATTGCAGCACAAGCTGAGGAAAATCCCACATTTTGTTTTTAACCTACATTCAAATATATCAGCTTAAACTGATATGTTGGCAAATATATTCAGGCAATTCAGATCAAACTGGATGGTCAGGAAAAATATAAAGGACACTGCAGAGTTGAAAGCCTGCCGGTGCCTGTGAAAGTCCATCAATACCAAGGACAGGGATGTGTGTTTGTGGGTGGGTGTCTTTCAGCACCAAGGACAGGGATCTCAGGCAGTTTAAGGCCTGTGACAGTTTTTGTCGAACATGAATTTCGAACCACTCCGTGACCGCAGGTAACCCCATGGGATTATAACATCTTACAAGGATGTGTGTTTGTGGACAAGGATGTGTGTGTGTGGGTGGGTGTCCTTCAGCACCAAGGACAGGGATGTGTGTTTGTGGGTGGGTGGGTGTCTTCCAGTACCAAGGACAGAGATGTATTTGTGGGTGGGTGCACCTCAGCACCAAGGACAGAATGTGTGTTTGTGGGTTGATGTCTTTCAGCTAAAAGGACAGGGATGTGTGTTTGTGGGTGGGTGTCCTTCAGTACCATGGACAGGGATGTGTCTTTGTGGGTGGGTGTGCCCCTCAGCACCAAGGACAGGGATGTGTGTTTGTGGGTGGGTGCCCTTCAGTACCAAGGACAGGGATGTGTCTTTGTGGGTGGGTGTGCCCCTCAGCACCAAGGACAGGGATGTGTGTTTGTGGGTGGGTGCCCTTCAGTACCAAGGACAGGGATGTGTGTTTATGGGTGGGTGTGCTGCTCAACCCCAGGACAGGGGTTACTTAGGCAGACATTTTCCTCTCATTTTGACCCAAACCGGGAGCTTTTCTTCCCCAAAATAGATAGTTCCTTTTTCCATGTTCCCCTGCTGATGAAGTATCTTGGAAACAATCTTGTATTGATTTTATGTGTTAGGCAGCAGAAACAGTGTCAACAGACATTTCACATCAGTGAGTAAGGTGGAGCGTTTATTAGATAGACTCTAAAACATGATTTGGTACTTTTGACACATAAACATTCTTCCATGAATGATTGAATGAGCAATGATGGATTTATGTAGCTTGACAAAAATACATCACATCATATCAGGGAGGTGACATTGGATATCCTTACTCCAAGCACACCTTTTCATGTGACTGCCACAAATGTAGAATTTATCCACCCATCAAATAGGTTTTCCGACCGGGGATGAAAAGCTAACGCTGGAATTACATAGACCTTTGAATCTGGCCACAGAAATAACAAAATAAAGCATGGTGATGCAAGGGAAATGTATCAGCATCGTCTAGTGCTGCAAATTGCTTTGTGCAGAACACTTCAGGCACTCTGTTCAGTTGTAGTTACAGATAACATCAGAAGTACATGTACTTACGGGGAGCGCCTTGGCACTACCTGTAGCAGCATCTGATAGAACATAATCTGCTTGCCTGGGAGGCATTAGAATGATGTCTATATGGGCAAAGATTTCCAAACCTCAGTTGACCCATGACTCCAACAAGGTTAGATATGGGGAAATTCTGGCCATGAATAGAGACTTCTGAAACTATTTTTTGTAATGTGCACCTAAAAATTAATATATTTGGTGCATAGCTTGTTTTATTCACCTTTAAATTGTTGCACATTTGTATTTAAGATATCAATGTTATTTTAAACTGTCGATTATTCGCTATCTGTAACAATTGTAGATGATTATGTAAAACTAAAAATCTCTGTACTTTTGTCCAGTCATCAGAGCAATCATATCAATCTTACAATGACCATCATGTTAATTAGAGATAGCCCATCATGACATAACCAAATCAACAAAACAGAAAACATACAAGAGAAGCGACATTAAATCTAAAATATCTTACTCCTTAATTTCTAAAATGCTTTCAGTAATTTGACTGAAAAGAATACAGCTGCCCCTACCTTTCTCTGTTGTACACTTTGAATTGTCTCTGGAGCTGGTCCAGCTGGGGTTGAAGTGGGTTTTGTAAAGCTGCCTGCATGGTAGAACACCGATCTTAGATATAGTTTGACGTATGTTGTACATTTACTTTGATAACAACGTTATAGCAATTACATGTAAGGTTTGTTGTCTAAATGTACAGGAAGACAATTTCTAGAAAAAGAATTACTGTAACAGTAACATCTATTATCATAATACCGGTACGTTTACGACGATTTCTCTAGCCATACTGATTTGACAAATTGTCAACGCATCATTTTCTCCAGTTACATGTTGCTGTTATAGGTTACCCTTGCCACTTCTTCTGTGTAACTTTTCTGCCACTCTTGTCCTGCTAAAAGCGTAATATTGTAATTGTAACACGCCGCGGAATTACACGGCGAACGGGCGCGTGGTTGGGAGGGGGTACAAAATACCGGTAGGAAGAAACACGGCACAATTAACTGCCGCTATGTACATTTATACATCCTCTGATGTTCCTTCCTTTTCTGTCAGTAAATGCATAAAACATAAACCTGCATGAGCATACAAAATGTCATGAGAAAACGGACGTATACTGTCAAGAATTTTCATTTAACTTCTGTCCGTCACAACCGCTATGACGTAACACTTCACTGCTAGCATAGATATAAAAATGGCGGGAAAATGACTGCGTACGTTCAATTTTGCCCATTCAGTCGTAGATCCGGGCTATTATGCAACGGTTCTTCACATTTTTACATGAGTTGTATGTCACCAACAGAAATTCAAGATTGTTGTTGAATCATGTTCGTCTTGTGCCGTGAGCATGTGTAATTATGATCTATATAAATTTGGCAATGAATGTGACAGTGTGTTCGTCCCACGACGAGCTGCCTACCCCGAAATTTTAAAAAAAGTATACTGAAAACTTTTGGCCTTGTTGTCTTCGAATGCATTGTTATCGATGCTTTGTAAATGGTGTATTGGACACCTAGATGTCTGAAGTGTGCACAGCTCAGAAATAACTATTGTTGCATGTGTAGATCTCTTTAAGTTCCAGTATTTTTAATCTACCGGTATAAGTCTTACTACCGGTATTATGCCAATGCATGTTACATTGCAACAAAATTTTTAGAGTTCTAATTAGTAATGAACAGAGATGAAAAAATTATTCCAAGCAAACTTTTCATTGTCCAAAATACAAGACATTAGAAAGGAAATATCTACAAACTAATGCAGAATATTTCATTCCCATCAATCCTTTGTGCAACAATATACAATAGAATGTGTACATAAGTGAATAGATTTTTTAACAGAGAGTTTTGAGCTTACATTGTTGCTTTGTCTCCTGTCTGAATGCTGTTTGGCAAGTCTCTTCTTCTTCTTGTGCAGAGGTTTGGACTCAATAATCATCTCTTCTAGCTCAAACGTGGGGTCACAGTTTAGATGGTCCTTCTGTAAAGATAATTTAAAACAATTTCAGGTTTCACGAAAGAGCTGTAACATCCACTAAACATTGCAGTACATTACCCACTGATTCGAAGCATGGTACATGCAAACACCACATGCACCATGTTGCCAAGGAGTATTTTCTATGAAAACTCTGATATGATACCTTATCTCTTATCTATGATAAAAATGTACCTATGCCTACACTGCACCTTTAAAGTTTATCCATACAAAATGTAATATGTTGCCATTGTCACACTGAAATTCTAATCATAAAGCAAAAACTACTACAGCCAAAGCTAAAATAATCTGCATAAGTTATAAACATGTAACATGTCACAGACAGCTACTCACTGGTGGCACAAATGGTGAGGGAACAGTGAGTGTCTGCAGGCTGTCCCAGTCTACCCCTGCCATGGCTGGGTGCTGCTTCATCTCAGACAGACTGCATAGCCTCTGGTCAATATCAACTGTCAACAACTGTATCAACAGGGGGGTTGTAAAAGACTCCATTGTGAGTATCATTTGAAAAAAAAATGATGTGAGTGATGGATTTGCACTTGGGGGGTTTTCTAGTTTATGTAAATTTCTGGTTTTATTCATTATAGTGAATTTCTCCCTAATTCCATCTAATGCATTTTTTCCTCATTGGCTCTCAGACAGGAAATGAGATAACCTACACTCGACTGGAACCTTTGACCTAACTTCCTGCAATTATTGCATGGCCTTCTACACTGTCCAATGGCAACTGTCCCCACCTTTACCAGAAGCAATGCAATACATGTACATGTATGTTACTATCCTGGTCCTTTTTAATCACTGACAACTGTTCTCACCTTCCTAAGTAGATTGCACGTGTCCTTGGACCACTGGGAGGAGAAGTGCACCCCTGTTGTCTCAAACTGATGCACCACCTCCTGTAGAGATGTCACTGTGTGGATGTGATAAGGCCTCTGTGGAAACACAAATGATTTGTCAGTCTTTTTTGTTTATTGCATCACACAGATCTATACTTAACGTTGGCCTATAAGAATTAATGTATCATGGCAAAGTCAATTTTTTTTTTTTCAAATTTGTGTCGAGAATCAAGAAAAAGTGGAACAGCCCATGATAGGATATGGATTTACAAATGTAGGTGTCAGCTACTTACCATGGGTGATTTCACTGCATGAGGTGCATGAAATAACTATGACTGGCTGGTATATGGTGTTCTCAACTTAAAAAGTTGCAGGATTGTCACTTTATTGAAAGAAGTACACTGAATGACCAACATATGTGGTGTGACGTTGGGTACCGGTACAGAAAATTCAGGTACAAGTACAGTCCAAGGACCTGGACCTAATTGTTTTTGAATGGGTGATACTCAAAATAATGGTCTATTTTGGTACAAAGGAATATGTTTGGTGGAGTATTCCATCTTCACATAAATCATGCTAACTGTCTGTGATAACTTAGACCAAGTTTGACTGTAGAAACTGTAAGAATGACTCGAACTCTCGTATACTTCACTCATTATTTTCTTGGACCAATAAGCCCCAAAACAAGCCTACTTACCATAGTGCTGGTATACAATCGGTTCACTTTCTAATTGGTCCAACATCTGGTCCATAGAATTTTGTCAGGTCCATTTTTGTTGGATCAAGAAAAAACAGTACCCACGCCCATGCCAATGTGGTGCTAAAGGAATTTCCAATGTATTCTTAACATTTCATGGTAATTGCTTGAGGAAATTGAGTAGAAATTTGTAGAATAGTCTTCACTTTACTGAAAGACGTACATTGAATGACTAACATACCATGTGGTGCTAAAGGTCTTTACAATGTACTAAACATTTCATGGTAATTGCTTGAGGAAATGGAGTAGTTCTGATTAAATTCAACTCTCTTTGCACAGCCTGTGCACTATGTACACAATAACATATACATGTACAACCATGTTGGTTTATCAGCTTATCCAAAGGTTAAGTATGTACTCGTCTCTAAGAGACTAGAAAACAATATCAGCACCTTATACATCAAATGTTCCAAAATATGAGCAAAAGAGATCATGAGATATAGAGTCCATTCCAAGACACCATGAGGGTTTTTAGGCGATATTTATAATTAGTCTGAATTATTTTCAATAAAAGAATATCTGAGCCACAATAATTAAATTATTTTCAAAAAATTGACTAAGAAAATACTCATTTATTTGAATTTCTTTGAATATTTTAGAAACATTTAGAAAGTAACTGTACAAAAATATCTTTACTTAGAATAATTGTGAAACCTCTCTGTGATTATTTCACATATACAAATATTTACAAAAAATGGTAAACCTGGCCAAATGGTAAAATTAGTTTATTGCCCCCATAAAAGTAAGCCCTATTGTTGTATCTGTATATTTTTAGATTTCACTGCTGGGCACTGGTGGATCCTTTGTGGTGGGCCATTGTTGCATGGCACCCAACCATACTTTGCAAGGATGTGTGAATTGATATATTCCCAGCTCACCGAACCATTTACAAAAAGCGTGGCAATGAAAAAGCATTGCCATGGCGACGGTAATATCGTTTGTCTTTGTTATATATGTATGTGGTATCTTGATAGAGATGATTGAGGAATTGTATGATTGGTAAGTCATGGTCATGTTTCGGGCTGTATGTGCTAGTGTCGTAGTGTCGCGTCACGTTGTCCTTGATGTGCTGTGTAGTATGATGTTGTTAATGGTGTGGTTTAGATGGTGTTGTATATGGATTGGTAGCAAGGTCTATAGTATTAAAGTGAATATATTGTCACCTGTGTAGAATCAAATACATAGATGCGGTCTGTTGTAATCTATCACAATGTTCATGTGAAACCGTCTGTAATTTGCCGATGACAACAAATACCAAGATATTGGAAACAACTGCAACATTGAGGTATGTGCTTTTTCTGTACACCTTAATTACGTCGATATAGATACGCGCATAAAAGGAACGTAAAACATATTAGTCCCTACAATCTATGTCTGTGCGTGTGAGTGAACCCCGTTATCATATGATCTTTGTACTGTTACGTCCATAGCGACTTCTCTGAGCGGACCAAAGGTACACATGGCTGTACGCCAAGGTGATCATGGCCAACAGGAAGGATGCCGCTTCGTAACATGGTCCATGGCGGTGTGGAAATGCTCAGATCATATGCAGCAATGAAATATAACGTTACCCCATTAGTGTAATTTGCAATGTTATAGATTCTAATTACAGGGGGACCGCAAAATTCCACCGCAGATTTGTACTTTAGACAAACGACAACCTTAGCTGAACGCGCGCGCAATTACGGCATTATTTAAACGTCTCGTTTGTAAGATGCATATAACCTCGCACAAGTTAAATATTACCATAGAGAAATATCAAAACAATTAACAAAGTTGAAATTAGAAAGATTATTTCAAGCATGCTACATGTTACATTGATATTGTGCAATAATCTGCGCCTGGCCAGATAAGTGTTGGGTTTCGGGTAATCCATTTTATTTTATCGGTTCCAAGGAAGCAAGGTATCTGGCCAACGCCGCAATGTTGACATAGGTGTATGAATAAGCCATTCTATAACATCTGCTTAAAGATCAAGAGCTGAACAACCTTCTGTGACATACAGGGAGATACAACCAAGTTACGGTAGGTTGGTGCTTGCGGGTAAAAACTTCTCGGTTCCGTTGAAATACGGGTCAAAGATCTGGCGTTTCGTGGATCTTTAAACGTGCCAGCTGTGATTAAAACGCAAACGGACACTCCTTCATCGGGGACTTCCAACTTTGGAATACTCTCCGCGAGAGTAGGACGTGATTATGATGCAGAAGCCACTGTTCATACCGACTAAGTTTTGTTCCGTGCTACTCGGTGTACATGTCACTTCGGTGGCAATTCGGGTCGATGACCTGTTCCGACTTTTACGTCTGCCCTCTAAAGCTACCCTCAAACGCGGGGCGAAGGATTTCTTATCCTGAACTTTATTCTTTATCCAAACAAGGACTTCCAGGCCCTTGTCCCAAGAATTTTGCTAGTTTTCCCATACGTCCACGTTTTGGTGCAGTGACCCAGCAATGAACGTTTTGGTGTCCCGGAAGGGTAGTGAGGTCGGGTTTACGTCAATCTGGAGGGTACCGCCTCTTCCGCCGGGACACGTGTTCGTCGGGCCCATGCCAGCCACGGGGTGCCCTCCCATGTGACCTACGTGGTGGCTTTTGCCGTGCGTCTATGGCAGAATAACTATGCAGCACATTATCTTTTGTTACAAAGCAACTGACAAAAGGGGAGGTAAGTTGGTCACTCATATGATTTGGATTGTATTTAGAAATATCTGGTGTATAGATGTCATGTATGCCTTCCTTTTACTTAGCCGTATTGTGTAAAGTACCCCCTTTTTGATAAGTGGTCATAAGTACATCTCAATCTCCCGTTTTGATAGATGGTTGCGTCTGAATCGCCCCCGTTTGGATAGTTACGACAGAAACAATGTTTTGAAAGGAACGAATTTGAACGACAAGCTGTGTTGTTATAAACTCCTGTAAAAGCGGGAATTCCTTGTATTAAAAGCAGACCGCATGATTTATTGTCACCGGACCACCATGGAAATGACAAGTCTGTGTCATCTGTGCCATGTGGTGCTGGATTCTCGTCACACCCGCAACAACCCGCTGTGCTAATCAGAAAAATCAGAAACGGTCTGTTGAACTGCCTTTTGTTTAGAGCACGTTGCTGACACCCCGGTTTGTCTCTCGCTAGGCCTGGATGTAATTAGAAGCCCGGTGCGTCGTAACTGTCTTCTCACGATTAGAAAATAAAGCCACCTGGGCGAAGCTAAAAACTTTTGGATTTGGAAAAGGCGAGAATACACTGAATACACCCTCTTTTAACCTGTGCTTAGAAATCTGCACCCCAACAAACTCCAAGGGTGGGGGAGCAGTACTAAATCCACATAGTCAGGTCACTCCCAGGATCTAACTGACTTAGAACATGGCCATCTTTCCGAAGCAAAATACACACATTAGAAACAGTCATTAGAAACATGCAGTTTGTTTTCCCAGCAAGCGGACTGGCTACATTCTTTTCCTAGTTCTCATTCATGACCCAGTGGTGATGGCGCCTCACACCTTTCCTCACAGCATTGTTTGAAATTCTTGTAAAGTTTTACAACACTTTTTTGCACCACAATGCCATTGTTTTTTGGGTGTATGTATGTCAGATCTGGTCACATGGATGCCAGTCCCCAACCTGACCTCAAAGGAGTAGGACGTAGCTTCTTTTGGAGAACAATTTCTCGAGTACATGTAGGCATTTTCAACTGAAGAGTTCCTTACACAGCCCAACCCGTCTAAAATACATTTCGAGTTGGTGGATAACGTTTTGCTGCAGCACATTGGCATCTCCGAACTGTTCTAGCAGCTGACAGACAAACCGACCAAAAAAATTATGTCGCTACCCCTCAGTTTCATTTGCCCTACTGGAGCAACTGTTGGAATTTCTGACGAGCTGTCCTGTTCCAAGTTCCACCCGTTCCTGGTAGACCACATCTTGCATTATCTTCCTGCATTTTTAGTTTGTTTGTTTCAGGTTTATGAAAGTATTGATCGCATATGTTTGCTTTGTTTTGATCAATTCAACGCGCATGTTTTGATGTAACATCTCTACAGTTTTTATCTTAGAACCTGTTCTCTTAATGTAACAAAGGAGGTTATTGTATGTATATGTTTATGTCCTTGATGTAATGCTAGTGCTGTTTGTACATTTTCTTGTTACAAAAAACTCTTTATTATTGTCTTGTTCGTTTTATGACTTTCTTTCATGATCGTTAGAATTTCCTTCGTTTATCTTTTGAATAAAGATGTTCAGTAACATTGTTTAATTTGCTGTTTCCCTTTCTGTTAATTCTTTAATTGTTTTTATTTGTATGAGAATGGTGGGCGTCTCCAACTTAGTCAATTTATTCGTTGGTTGGTACACCCCTACCCCTAGGGAGACCATTCAGTTGAATGGTGGGCGTCTCCAACTTAGTCAATTTATTGTACATTGCCATACATTGTCACTGCTACAACTGTTGCGCAATAAACCATCTATCTTTATTCGTTACTTAGTACACCCCTACCCCTAGGGACACCATACTATGTGGATTTAGTCACAAGAAATACTCGCTCCTGATTGGCTGAGGAAAGATGGCCATGTTCTAAGAGCGGGTTAGATGCAACAAACCTTACATGTGGACTCACTCCGTGTCGCGAACTGGACCGGCACGGACCTCACTATGAGCGCGCCGGCTCCACCCGTCCTGCGCGGAGATGCCACCCTTGTGGGGCAGAATTTGTTAGATGTTGTTAAAGCGGTGCGGGGAGAGGCTCCCCTCCTGGAGGAGGCTCTCCTTGCTAGATTCGAAGCCGACGTGCCGCCCCGAAGCCTCAGCGACGACGAGCTGGCGGAGCGGCTGGAGACCCTCACGGGAGAGAACTCCGGTTTCCTCCTAGACATGACGGGAAAGGACCTCAAGGCACACGAGACGATCGTCCGCTTGGCGCACTTCTTGATCATGGCAGCCAACGATGCCGCGGCACCCAGGCAGCCGATCCGATCATCCAAGGCCGGCAAAACCGCAGCCCAGGCGGTCGCAAACCTCCTGGACCCCACCGACGAACCGCCCCGAGAGACCCGACGCCACCAGTTCGTCCGGCCTCCCTCCGCCAGCCCAAAAGGCAAAGCCAGTCCCACTGGAGGAGGACTCAAGCTCCGGTAGCGAGAGCGATCTCGAGGTTAGTACGATTTTCCGGAATGTTTTTTTTTTTCGTACACCTGGGTTTTGAAAGATGTATTAAGTACTTGATGTATGGGCCAACCGCGGACACGGACGAAACAATGCGGTATTACCTGGCAGGACAGGTTTAAGTGGTAGCCTCCGCAAAAACGTTGACACAGCACTTTGTTTTCCTAGTATAGGCAGGCGGGTCGAAGTTGTATCTCCCTGCAGGAAGGAAAAGACAACATTTTTATTCCTGGACGAGCGGGTTGAAGTTGTATGACCTTGTATCTCCCAGCAGAAACGGAAAAATGACATTGTATTTCCTGGACGGGCGGGTTGAAGTTGTATCTCCCCATAGAAGCGAAAAAATACACTTTGTTTTCCTGGACAGGCGGGTTGTAGTTATATCTCCCCGCAGACACGAAAAAACGGCATTTTGTTTCCCAGGACGGGCGGGTTGAAGTTGTATCTCCCCACAGACAGGAAAAAACGACACTTTGTTTGCTAGGATGGGCGAGTTCAAGTTACATCACCCCACAGAACCGGAAAAACAACATTTTGTTCTGAACGGGCGGGTTGACGTTGTATCCCCGCAGAAACGGAGGAAACGAGTTTGTTTCCTTAGCTGATCGGATTTGAAGTTGGTAACTATGACGGACATGAAAGACATGAGTTGTTCCCGGTGTATGAGAAAGGACCTGTGCATGGCTTGACACGAAACGAATGAAACACGTATTAGTTATCCCCCAGTCGATTTTATAAGTACAAACCTATTCGCTGACTTGGTACATAGTGCGACCTAAGTTGAAAACTTCACCCACAAATACAACACAGGAAAGTTTGGCTTCCCCCACCAGCACCAACAAAACGACGTCGTTTCTCCCCGCTAGCGAGAAAACCATTAGTTTCTCTGTTTTTTTTCGTCCAAAAATTAACCTGCCCCAGTTCGGTTTCCCCCACCTCTTGATTAGCTTGTGCAGATTTCTAAGCACAGGTTAAAAGAGGGTGTATTCAGTGTATTCTCGCCTTTTCCAAATCCAAAAGTTTTTAGCTTCGCCCAGGTGGCTTTATTTTCTAATCGTGAGAAGACAGTTATCGCACCGGGCTTCTAATTACATCCAGGCCTAGCGAGAGACAAAGCGGGGTGTCAGCAACGTGCTCTCACAGCATGAAACAAGTCTTCATTATTCCCTGATCGATCATAACATTCCATCACGTCACAGTCGAGTGCCGACAAAGGCTCCCTACCGTCCCGGGTTTGGTAACATGTGTCAGCCAGAACCGCCAGGCCCAAATGATTGCGGCAGCGAGCGGAAAATTGGAGCAGTTGAAAATAAACCTGACGTTGGTTTCATTTAATTTTCTCTTTAGGAGATGCGAGAGCTGGACAAGGCGAAGGAGGCGTGCCTGGACCCCCTCATTCACCGCTACCCCGCAAAACTCCACGGGCCACTGCTGCGCCTGCAGGAGAAAGCCATCCGGGTCGGGGCCCAAAGGAGCGTGGTTGAGCGCTATAAGAACTTAGCGAATTTCGTCCTCGAAAACCCCTCGAAGACAAACATGTGGTAGCTGGTGGCCGTAGGGGCAGTCAGACTAGTTCACAAGGTCTTTCTACTTCTGGCGGTTTTCGGCCAGATGTGCAGTTAAATGTAAATATGGGCCGTTCTAAAAAGTAACCGAACAGTTTGGACGTACCGAACTTAACAATGTTTTATATAAAAAAAATGTACTTATTATTAATTCATGGGGATGTTGTAGTTTTGCAGATTTTTATCAACAGTTAGGGACTACTGGATCATTTATTCTAGCAACTGGACGTAAAGAAACGCTGCATCAATATTCATACCACTAGGGATTGACAGTTGCTTTAATTAGATTCATCCGGTGACATTGGCCTTGACACTACAGCCTGCAAAGATTCAGGAAAAAAAAATCTGGAAATGGGTTCAACCGACGTAGCACTACAGTAGAAAACAATTTTGAACATAAAGAAAATTACTCTTTCAACAGAAACATTGCTGCCGTTGTTTTCCCTCGGTAGTATGATCGTTAAGGTTGCAGGTGAGCAAACGCTCCAAAGATTTGTTATAGGCTAACATACGATTCGTTCTATATATGAAAATGATTACAGAGATATCAAACATTTTCCCGATAAGGCCAACGTTACATAATTCCACAAAGGGGCCCGGTCGGGGACCTTTGGTGAACGAAAAGTACGATAGGAAAGACAGAAAAAAAAAAACGGACCAAAAAGGATTCAAAAGCATGCCTTGTGCATATTTATTGGCACAAACTTTTTTTGTTTCTTTAAACAGCCCGACCGGGCCCAGGTAGGAAATGTCACGAGTGGCGTACCATCACTGTTCCACTTAACTGTTCCTAGTCCGTTACAGGCTCAAATGCGTGTTTTTGGCCTTTCTGTTATCTGGTTATGACGTTCCAAACGGGAAAATGGCACGCGTCCGTTGCGTCGATACACTTCTGTTGATACGTTATAAAAATCGCGGTTCGGAAATCCCTCATTAACCATCAGTAAATGCATGACGTATCTGTGTTTAATCTTACAAATCTTTACGTAATTTTCAGAATGTAAGTTGGATCGACGTGGGAATTATTGGTCGATGCTACATATATGGTCCAGTCAGATATTCTATTCCTAAAATAGGCTAGCTACCTAGTAACATCAACATCTGGTCCGAATGAACTATACGGCATCTATATTCAGCTTCTTCTTTAAGTGACCGACAAAATTAAAATGCTGTGGCCTTAGCGGGTAGCTTGTCCACCGAGCAGTTTAATAGCGGTGAGCGTACATGTGACTTATTTCATTCTGTCTTATTACAGGCTAGTGATGATATAGCCGTTGTATACAGGATGCTTTTCCAATCACCTTTACCTCCCTTCCACACGTAGAAGTTGGATATCTCTTGCAAATGCAGTCGTTTTACTTGTTTGATGGGCGAAATATTCCGTATACTGGTTTACGCCACCCGACGTAACAGTGCACTGCATTTAGACCCGATAGCCGTCGCTTGTGGCTTTTAGGCCGACATGATATTGATATTTTGATGTGCCTTCGTTCGTGCGAAGCCAAGCCGAGAAAGGATATGCTGTGTCATTATTTCTTATTCACGGCGGTACATTTTATTTCTGTAACTTCTTTAATGTTTCAAAACTCGGGCTACACCAAAAGGTAAATGATAATGCACTTTTGTGCCCTTTGGTTATAAGAGAAATAGACCTCATCGGTCAAAGTAACGACACGTTAGCATCCCGAGTATTGTGGTCTGTCTACACAAGCGTTATCGCCGGTGCAATGAGACGAGTGGGAAAAGTGTTCGCCATGCATTCGGTACGTCGTAAGTTCGATCCCCGGCCGAATATGGTATGGCGTGTTAAATGGTCGTGCTAATTTCTCAGCTTAGCACTCAGCATTCGGGAAAGAGTATGAAATTTGAACACACACACCACAACCAGTGTCCTGGCCCCCTGCTGTAGTAATTGCAGTTGTTTGGCCCAGGGTTACTGCAAGAACATGGGCGCCGCCCTATGCACCATGGAGCGGGAAGGACTTTGACTTGACATGGCAATATAAGCGTTGTAATTCAATATGTATCACTTTTGCTATAAATTATATCTGAATTACTTTGATGCCTTACATCACTTCCGACTGCCTGTAACTAACAGAAAGCAACACTTTACCGATCCAGACATACAAAAGTTGCTAAGTTAGTATCACTATTGCAAAAAATTCTTCATATCAATCCTCTCTCACAATCTGTCCCCACAGGTGAACGCCGGCATGACAACCCCCAGGTTACAGGAAGAATCGACTGACAAGTACACCCCTTTGTCGCGATGGTTTGGGAACCAAATGAACATCACAGCAATATGAAAAAAGGGAAGAATCACACAACCATACAAAATGATATAACAGAAAGATATGAAATAAAAACCTTCAAACGAAACAAAACAATCCTCATACATACACGACATCATTACGCCGAATGGTCAAGCCAAAAATATGACTGACCCACTTTTCTCCCCTAACGATACATAATATCGGGTAATTTATTAAAAAATGTAATGTGCTGTATACTTGATGGTAAAACGAGTATCTAACACATGAATTCCTGGTTTCTAACATCGGTCACGTCATCGTATTATACGCCATACCCGAAGCAGACTAAAGGTCACACACAAAAACAAATTCCCTAGGGAATACCCGTAGAAAAATTCCTCGCATGCCTGCGGAATTCCTAGAATTCCTGTCAAACGGTCGCACACTATAAACATTAGGCTCGCCCCTGAGGCGTCGCCAAAAAATGGTAGAAAATGGTAAATAATGGTAGAATGCTGTTATCATTATTTAGAAACCATTAGAAGTATCCAATTCCACACCATGAATATTTCCAAAGTTTTACAGGACCAGGGAAATATTTATAAAGTTGAAACAGTGTTAAAAATATTCCTGAAGTATCAAATGTCCTAGACATATAATTATAAAACTTTAAAATCAATTCTAAACAATGGCAACAAACATTCGCATGGTGTCTTGGAATGGACTCTATAGAAAAGTTGTCAAATTTAACAACATTTTGTAGACACACCAAATGCGATATCCTCATTGTAATTCTCATAAACAACTGTATGTGGCATGGAAGGTTCTAATTCCGGTCCTAATTAATTAACAATGTTCTAGAACACCAGTAACTGTCAGTAATGCCTGACAGTGTGCTTTTTTGGACATTTTCATAAAGATGGCCGGTCTATCCAGACTCTGGGCTGCTGGCATGGCAGCAATAAAGTAGGAGAGTACCCCATTAATCTACCTGACACATCCATGTGTCTGATGGTCGGGATGCGGGGGAGTGGAAATGTGCGGTTTTGTTGGTGGTTGTTGGGTTAATGGGCTAACGTCGGCTCATTATCATTATCAGGAAAAGGCTGCATCTTTTGCTGGGCTCAAAATGGTCATTTCATTCCTGCTTCCTGCAAGAGTTGAATAATGGTAATGAGGTCTGTATTCTTTTAGTCCTCAAATTGCAAGTTTGTTTTGTGCATTCTCAAAAATGTTTCTGGAAATAGAATAACAGCCTTGTGCCTTGCATATCAATAATATACTGCAAATGGAAAGGTCTACACCAGCTGTGCACTGGACCAAATCATTTATAAAATATGTGATACCGGTACTCATAGATCTGGCAACTGTCACATTGGAATGAATATGATATATTTTAGGAGTTCTGTTTATGTGATACTAAGTATTATGTACAATATCATAGGCATGATTTCCTTCATTTTTGGTAATAAGAAGGAAGGAATTTTCAGCACGAAGGCAAAATCAAACCGTGGGATTAAGCGACAGGAACAGAGGGCTCTGGAGGATTTCCCTATGATTATACATTGTTTTCAGAACCAGACAGATGAAACTTTATACCAGCATGACTGTCCAGGTATGGCCCATTCTGGATAGAGCAAACAAACCAAATTCCATAGTGACTATATCATCAACTTTTGAGACAACGGTTAACTTTTAGCTTTCAAAGAAGACAAAACTTTTTTGCTGGTAAGTGTTAATATTTTATATGTAAGATCGACAACCTTTCCACTGTTGTCCAAGGTCAAAATCACTCAGCAGATATCATACATGCATGAACAGTATCCCTTCTGGGCATGTCTTCACACAAAAGCCAGAGAAAAGCCTAAATTGACCTTCACTTGGCTCTGTTCAGGATGAGGAACATCACGTTTCATAGATTGAACAATGTCAGTCATCACATTTTTGCCTACAGCATGATTCGCCCTAAATATTGATAAAGGCTGTTGTTCCAGAAGAGTTCCTTTACCCTCTGGGTATCCAGTACTGGTACAACACCATGAAAATCATTTCAGTACAGGTCCAAAAGACAACAGTGAGAACATCAAATGTGCCAGTAACTTTTAATTGTCAAATTAAGGTTACCTAAGTTTGCACTGGCAGTCACTCCATCCAGGTCTGTGTGATTTAGACCTATCTTAAGTCCCCACAATCAAGTCCCTGAATATGAAATCTCATCATCATTACTTTCTGCATTTTTTTCTCATCATGGTTTGGAACGTTTCCACTCAAGTGTGAATTTTTCCATTTCATTCAAGGACACGAGTAAAGTGGAATTTGTAAGGACGAGGAAAACCTTGGATGTGCCCCAGAATTTCCTTGAACTGGTAGTTAGATTCAGAGATTCAGCAATGTTTGTGACAGCATATCTATTTGAGAAAAATTGAGTTACAGTCAAACATGGCCTGCCAACCACCTCACCAGTTATAAGCCACATTAAAACAGAACTGTCAGATTTCACCACTTTTCTTGCAATATTGAAGAAGTATTCATGCCCTAAATAACAGCTAAAATTGATGATGATTGCTTCATACACAAGACAAAATCAGTGAAGCACACAAATTGAACCAGTGGTAGTTTTGACATAGAAAAACTATAAGTAATTTTTTGGTTGCTTTGGACAACCTAGTAGTACCCAAAGACTGCAGTGCATTGTTAGACAAACACATACAGCTCTCATTGTTGACCAATATTTTTTCTATACAAACGTATGAAGTTTATAAACTGTGGCCATCTCTCTGTAGGAATGTTTTTTGTGATGTTTCTTTTTTCCTGTAGACAGCCCATTTGTGTAGCGCAATCTCATTAAACCATTTGTCCTCAATCCATTAGTACTGAATTTGACAGCATATCAAAATCCAAAGTTTCACAACTGCATAATGAAGACTGTGTATTTAAGGGTCTTACCTTTCTCCTGAGCATCTCATATGCAACAACACCCAGTGACCACCAGTCGACACTGTAGCTGTATCCCCTGCACATCTCCAAAGCACACATATAGACTTCGGGAGCTGGCAGAGAGAGACAGCATAATGTAAACAAATTTTTTAGGTGTCTATTGTGAAACAATACTAGTACATTACAGATAGACTTGAATAAATTTCCAGTACAAGCATTTAGGGTTTCCAACATCTAAAATCTAAAACTCCATCATCACCTGCAACATTATAGGGGAAAACCTGACTGTATTTTTCATCTCATCCTCCATACCCTAGACCAACCATGACTCACCTTGAGTTCAAAGAATTTAGGATTCAAAATTGCAAATATTGATTTTGGTTGTCTCACTCTGTTATCTATGAAACAAGTGCAATTACATGTCAGTTGATGCTGGCCTGTCCTTGGTACTGAAAATGTTCTACCCACCATTCAAAAGATACAAATTGAATGTAGATTCATCTGAGAATACTTTCCTATCCTGGTGTCATTTTTCTTCATTCTTTCTCTGGCTACAATATTACTACAAAAACAGACACTGAGTTTACAACATCATGGCATTGTGACAGATGCACTATCAACCATTTGCAAACATCATTGCTTCTTGACTAACTCCAATTGCTCACACAGATATCTTGTGATTACATCCCTTCTCACAGAGCATAAAACAATTTGCATCAAGTTATTCTCAGGGAATCAAATATAAGATGCGCTTTACTCGTTAAGTGTCTTAGAGACAGATCTAACGGAAATTTACTCCAAAACCTGCTTAGGGGAGTACTTCATATCACTTTGAAGTTGGCCAGACAGATTTAATTTGTTCTCTCTTAGGCTTGGCTTTAGTAAACTGTTGTGATTAAGTTAGTATGAATCTAGAACCTGTGTTGCAATGATTACTCCCTAATCTAACTTCTGAAGTTTTCTCCCTAGCAACTGAAAATCCAATTTTGTTCCCTCCAGGTATACAATTAAAACTACAGTGGGGCAGAAGTGTCACTCATTTGAGATACAGTAAGCCAAAACTCCATAATTATTGGCAAAATGCCATTTCATAGATTAAATGAAAAGAAAATTAAAGGCATAGGAAATGGAATTGAATCCCAGCATAGTGACTCATAGGTGAAAAATGTTCATCCTGTGATGGGTTCTTAAACATGATAGAATACAATCTGTCCAAATTTTTGCAACCGAAATGTGATATTCTTCTTAAATTGCAATGCAATTTTCATGACTACATTTCATGGAGGTAATATTTTACCCCGCGTTTGTGTGTCTGTGTGTGTGTGTGTAAACAAGATAACTCAAGAACGGCTGGGTGAATTGGTTTCATACTTGGTGTGTTGGTAGTGTGTGATGAAAGTTGGAAATGATTAGATTTTGGAGCCCCTAGCGAGGGTTAGGGTTACGGTTAGGGTTAGGGCTCAGATCTCGACAACAAAGCACGCAATTTCAAAACCGTTTGCAGATTACTGCAGCGCAACTTCCGGTTTTGCTATCTCGGTGTTCTGAACATGCTATGGTCACGATTTTAAGGTGTAAGATAGCTCTTGTGCTCAGGAAGAACTGACACAAGTTTGGGCCCCCTAGCGACTAGTTTTGGGAAAGCAGGGGCATTTTTGTCAAAAACTTCTGACGAGGATAACTCAAGAAGGGAACAATGGATTTTCATGATTTTTGGGATGTAGGTACCTTAGACAATGTTGTACAAGATAAAATACTAATTATGCAAAATAGGCGTACATTTGCATAATTAATGAGAATATTCTATCATAGCAGTTTTTTCAATGTATCTCTTGTCCCGGACGTGATATGGTCATGACATTTGGGTGGTAGATAGCTTTTAGCGTCATGAAAAAGTGGGGCAAGTTTCAGTCCCCTAACATTTAATTGTGGAACTGCAGGGGCGTTTTTGTCAAGACACTCCAAATAGGGTAACTGCAGAAAGGAACGACGGATTGCCTGTATTTTAGGTATGCAGGTAGCTTGGGCAAAGATGTTTAAAATGATATGCATTTTATGCAAATGAGGACTTAATTTGCATAACTAATGAGGACATTGTAAAATTCCATTGTTTTGAATAACTGGGATTCAATATATTTAACACACGTAGATTATTAATAGGTGTAACATAAGCGGATACCAAATATGCAAATGTTGAACTGATTTGCATAATATATGCAACTAGAAAGGCCGATATTTGCTTAGGAGCAAATACAGCATATTGCAATCCATCTTCATCCTTGAAAAAATCCCCAAATTCAACAATTTGAAGTAATGTTTGCTCAAAGGGAAAATGAAGTACTGTGGGCACTTGTCCTAGACACCTTCATGCCGAATTTTAGGTCATTTGGTTTCAATACAAGGGCATAGAAGTCAAAAATATACATTTTTAGACAAAAATGACGGAAAACCCAAAAATAAATAATTTTTGAAGTGATCTATGAAGAAAGTTTCAATGGCGTCCTGTGAGCATATGTTCAATGCACCTCTGCACCAAATTTTAGGTCATTTGGTTTCTATACAAGGGCATAGGAGCAAAAAATATACATTTTTAGTCAAAAATGAACGAAAAACCCCCAAATAACTCATTTTTTAAGTGATCTATGAAGAAAGTGTTAATGGGATCCTGGGCTCATATGTCCAATGCATCTATGTACCAAATTGCAGGTCATTAGGCTTTCGTAGAAGGGTATAGGAGCCAAAAATATACATTTTTTGTCAAAAATGGCCGAAAAACCCAAAATAACTAATTTTTGAAGTGATCTCTGAAGAAAGTGTTGATGAAGCCCTGTGCTCATATATCCAATACACCTATATACCAAATTTCAGGTCACTTAGCCTTCATACAAGGGCACAGGAGCCAAAAATAGACATTTTTAGTAAAAAATGGCCAAAAAACCCCAAATAAATAATTTTTGAAGTGGCCTATGAAGAAAGTGTTGATGGGTTCCTGTGCTCATATGTCCAATGCACCTCTGTACCAAATTTCAGGTCATTAGGGTTTAATACCAGGGCACAGTGACCCAAAATATATATATTTTGTCTAAAAATGACCAAAAACCCTAAATATCATAATTTTCAAGGCCTCTATCAAAAAAGTGAAAAAAACGTCTGGGGGTATTTGCTATCCCTACCTTCATGCCAAATTTCAGCTCATTTGGCCCAAAAATGAAAAAGTAGAATCCATTTGAAGATTTGACAGGAGAAGGAGAAGAGACCAACAAAAAACAATATCTTGCAATCCCATACTATGTATGGATTGCAATATAAAAATGGCAAAATAGCTTAAACGATTAATGATAAGAATTTTTTAAATTTCAAATAAATCATACTAATAAGGGTCTTCTTTGTATATCATTCGCAATGCAATGAGGCAAAATTACTTGACAAAGGCATGATCTCAGGGAAATAATGTGATATGAGATCAGAGAGATTGATTTCTGCTGCAAAGCCGGCATTCCAGAAGTCACTAAGGTGAAATCCGACTCGAGCGCAAAGTGGTGCAGGTGGCATACGTCACCACGAATGACAGGAAGTTAACTTCTGGCTTCTGGCACCGGAGGTCGTGCAGCAGCTGGCGATGCACTCCAGGGGTCACTTAGGTGACCTTTTAGCCCAGATATACTGTTGTGGTGGCTGGAAACTGCTCTCTTGCTTTAAAAGCAGGCTTTTTGTCAGTTCTTGTTACCTCCATGAAATGTCATGGAGGTTATATTTTACCCTGCGGTTGTCTGTCTGTATGTGTGTCTGTCTGTGTGTAAACTGCAGAAAGGAACGACGGATTACCTGCATTTTAGGCATGCAGGTAGCTTAGGCAAAGATGTTAATAATGGTATACATGTTATGCAAATGAGGACTTAATTTGCATAATTAATGAGGAAATTGTATAGTTCCATTGTTTTCAATAACTAGACCTCAATACATGTAACACATGTTAATTATGAAAGGTGGAATATAATCAGATACCAAATATGGTAATGAGGAACTTATTTGCATAATTTATGTAAAAATTGCAAAACCACTTTATGATTAATAATGGGAATTTTATAAGTGTGATATGTGTATGTTAGTCAATGATTAACAACACCATGCCATAATGATGTTAACGTGTTAGTCAATTGCATGAAATTTACGAAAACTTTAAATTTTCATGGAGGTATGAGGTCGCCGAACTCTAGTTTATTATACTTCTGTTGGTTTATACTTTGTTCATACTTTGTGCACAAACTTTGCTTCCACGTACTAGATGAGAACAACATAAGTAGATGTAGGTACTGTAGAGCACTGGCGGATCCTGGAGTTGATTACAAGTCCTAATGGAGGATTGAAATTGGAAATCAATTTTTTCAGGTATGTAATATAAGAGCTTGGATAAGGAAAAGACTAGGCCTTTTGATTTCCCAATGGGAAAACCAATCACATTTCCATCTACATGTGTATGTAACTTAGGGTGGTACCCCCTTATAAGGGGGTCCTGTGGTAAAGCTTGTTGACACAGAATCTAAAGGTTCTGGGTCATATCCTTGGGAAAGGCAATTAACACCTGCATGTATTTCCTTACTCAAGGTGAAAAAATGTAGCTTTGCCTGGGGACATCATCCTCTTGGATAGGACACAAAACCACTGAGGGGGAAGCCACACCTAAACACATTAAGGATCTCACATCACTTGTTATAAAGATTAAAGGTCCATTCAGGACAGGTGTAAATTGATCAAAATATCCAGTCCAGTTTTACATAGTTTGTATCTATGGCACAAAACTGGACTAGTGTGTTATGCTTTAAGGTGGTTTACCAGTTATGCAAAACCAACCAACCAACCAGCAAACAAATTCAAAGACTACTGCAAAGTTTAATAGTACATGCTACACTGATTTTAAATTTGCATAATGCTGACAATAGGCTATTGATTCCCCTCTAGTGGACTTGAAGCAAGATTAACATTGTCACAGGAAAAAAAATAGAACAAGACAGTGTTTGACTGGGGGTTTACCTTTAAACTTCAAAGTTCTTTTTCAGCATTTTTTTATTGGCAAACAACACTTATTAAGCTTAAATTAAAGGTTCTTACTAAGATATCCAAACCCTGTCAAGCAAGACACATAAAGCAACTGGAAATACCTCTGGCATACATGTGAAGCTATTAATGAACCCCACAGACACTACAGTGTGCTAGTGTGCCTCCCAACGACATACTCAAGAGATCTTTATCAGCAAAGCAAATCAATCTCTAGTATCCTGCAGGTCCAAGCAGCGCCTAATGAAGGGAGTACTGCACTTAAGATCTCCCTTCAACTAATTATCATGGAAGATCTATCCTGTGGGAAAAGAGTCCTTCAATGCGAATTCATTCCCACTTGGAACTCTACCACTGCTTTCAACGACCTACATGACTGCTAGCTATATACTGTATTAGATTATAATAAGACCATAAAATCTCGAAAATATCTCATGATGATTATGTGCTTGTTGTGATGAAGGAAATGCATTTTGCTCCAAACCAGCACTTTTCCAAGCTCTGCCAATACTGCCAAAACAAGTTGAATCTACATTGGGTCATGTATCTGATTTTTAGACTTTGAAACCTGACCGTGTTGACTTGATTTTGGGTCTGATATCGGTATACTGTACCATAGAATCAATCATTGACCTCTTCATTTATCGTTACATGTACAGCACCAACAATCTAATAGTGGAAATGAAATAAAAATCTTTAAAAAAGGACACCGAAGACCAAAAAGTCCAAAAGGTTCTTGCAAATGATTAAGATTTGAAATTCAAAGTTAAGTAGTCTTCTGCAAGCCATGAAAACTTGAAAGAGACCAGGATGAATATCATGGAATGCCACCAGTATGACATTCATACCTTCCAATAGGTCATGTGAAAAATTCATTAACATTTACATTGTGAGGGGAGCAAAAAAATTTACATTGCATTGGTTGACACCTAACTTAAGGTGTCCCTTTCTTAATATCACATATTGCCTGGGGGATAATTTCCTGACTGCAATATTTTTTAGAGCAAACATTAATGCCACAGCAGGGCAGACAAAATACCATGTCAAGGGGGTGAACTACCCTCAAGGGACTACTCTGTGGAAAAAGGGCAAAGCTTTTAGTGGCTCTCATGGAAAATGGAAGGGTTTTTAAGGAGTTCATGAGAAACATGATGCATGTAGGATCTTACCACGGCAATATTATGAAATATGAAGATTACAGTAATTGTAACAGTAAGCATTCTTATTTGACTGAAAATGACATCTATAGCCAGGCTTACAATATATCATTGTTGCCTTGTGGAATTGACTCTGACAAACGATACAGTACCTACTGCATAATGCTGCCTTTCAAACTTGGCAGACAATAGCTTGGTAGCATCAATGGATAATGGGAGGGAGGGAGCTTGTATCAATGGAACACATTATAAATGGGGCTCTGTAATAATTTGCAAACTTATTTTAAGTTACTGTTCCGAATTACTTTTGACCGGATGACGAAATACTTTTTGTAGTCTCTAAAAATAAGACACAAATTATCAGTTTTCTCAATAGTTCAGGCTCCATATTTTTTGGGCTATCACTAATTAAAAGTAATGTTTGATCTTTTGTATTTCAAAAAAAGAACATTCTTCATAGCGTTTTTTGGTCATGCAGATTTGGTCTTCCAACCAATACTTCCTGGTATTAGAGCGTGATATTTATTTATTTATTTATAACGCCTTATCACCTGATTACCCAAATCATGCGTTCTATGTGTTTTGGGTGTTTCCATACCACCATAGATTGCGGAAAACACATCCACTCAATTTTTTTCCATTTTCTTTTACAATATTGATGACCTTTATTGCCATGTCAGTCATTGACCTAGAAAAATTCGCAAGTCAATCTTATAGGACACGGCCTATGTAGCTTTGTCAACTACTTGTTATTATGAATATAAATCAAGTACATGTTCATGGATAAGAAAAAGCTAAGTGCCAGCACAAGAGAATGGTATGAAAAGACACATTTACTCATTACCGTTCACACCTGAGACATGATGCCATGATATTTGCAAATGTATTGAGGACAGTACTTCAACAGCCTCAGTACAGCCTCGTTACAGACAAGCATGCTTTCTGTGGAAAATCTTTTGAGGTAATAGTACTACATCATAGTACATGTATTCATAATTGGCTGTTTTGTTGCAGTGAGAGACAGCTTGAAGTCATAGTAGCTGCATGTAATATTAGGTAATACAGTTTGTATAGCAATAAAAAGGCAACAACGAAACAGACCCTAGTCAAAATAACTGAAAGAAAAGGATATTTGAGTTTACCCAACCCTCCAATATCATGACACATTGATATGCCATGCTATGTCATAAACAATATAACTGTAGTGTCTGTAAAAACTGCTCAACTGGCAAACCAATGTTGCAGTCTTTTACGAAACAGGCGTAAGATCTTTTTTAAAGACACAGAATACATGTATTTGAATAAGATTATTAAGTTCTTGAAGAAAACAATGTCTACATGTGTATGTGCTTGATGGAATACTGTTCCTCCATGGTGCGACTTTAACATTTAGCATTCTACAGGGTGAGGTATGGATCGCATGAAGAAATTGGTGATGAGAAGTTAAGTCCATTTGTTGGGCGTGATCAGACCCAGCTCTAAGTGTTAAATGTTACAGTCGCCTCAGGCTATTAGCTCAAAGCCCACTCATCCAATGTGGTTGGATGAGTCCAAGTGTACGAGGCAAGGCCATTAATATTGATCCCTCCATCTCTAATGAGGCAGAACATTGCATGTGAAAAATTGATGGAGCATTTGAAAGAGAGTAAATCTTTTAACAAAAATGAACTGCAAACAATTTTCAATTTGACAGTCCATTACTTTGTAAGGTATAGTGTATAACAGAGAGGAGGGAAAATCAGAGGCGATTGTTGAGTTATGTCTGATGCAGTCCATGTTGAAACATTCATCACCAGTCCATCCAAGTGAAAGGGGAGGAATCTCTAGTGACATCCTTTCTGAGGGGTCTTTAATTGGAAAGGGAGGGTGTAAGTCAACCCAATCAGGCAATCCTCAAACTGCAGGCAACTCATCTATGCCTTGTGCACAAGCATGACCAATCTGATCAAACATTTAATGCCAGTCTTGTTGCGCCCATGAAATCCTAAGACCGTGAAAGACAATTTCCCACAAACAGAGGAGGCAATGATAAACCTGCGTCATTGTCTCTGTAACTTTAAAGACGAAGTACAATCACGGCTCTAGTGCATGTAGTCTATCATACAAGGTGGAGACACAATTCATGATCCATGAAAAGTTGTACCTCAAGTTTACAATGAAAATTGACCAAAAGATTGTTGAAGAAGAATTTTAAACTGAACCATAATACAAAATTTTGAAGGGGCGTCCATCAGAGTCCGAAAGTCTAACTAAAACGAGGGCTACACCCATTTATTACAATGAGGACTATGATACAACAAGAAGTTATTTTTTCCTTACCCATATAAGGCTTGGTTCCTGATAGTGATGTTGCAAGTTCATTTTCCCGTAACACTGTAGCAACATTGAAGTCTGTCAGATGAGCATGGCCTGAAATAGAAGTACCAAAAATTGTTAGATAAGACAACTATCAACATTTTCAGTCTCCCTTCTATTTTCTATTTTATTCCTCTTTGGCCTCCTGATTAGAATGTCACTACTCTTTGTTCTCACTTTCAAATACTCAAATAAGCATTAAATGTCAATGGGCCCTGAATGTTCTCCCAAACATTACAATTAAGCAGACATTGTCATGTTATTCAAATTGCAATCAATATACTCATTTGCTTGACAGGTACAAAAAAATCAGGCTTTTCTATTGCTTATTGCTAGAGGTTTTATGCAATTTTCTTTGCCATCTATGTGGGCTTTCATAGCTACAGCCTTTATACCAAGTGTAAAATGCAAAGACCACACATGATGACATTAGATCTATAGTTCTTACCTTGCTCATCCAGCAGTATGTTGTCAGGCTTGAGATCCCTGGTGGTGGCAGAAGGCAAAACACACAGCAGTACATTATTCAGCACCACGGACAGCACATTACTCAATACTTATAATTACAGTTGTTAAATCAGGGTCTTCACTAGCCTTAGATCTTATATACCACATAAACAAACTAGGGGTCAGAACCGATACAGAAAGTTCAGGTACAGGTCTGGCTCAGGTACAGGTCTGCAACTGATTATCTAAAAAAAACTTGGTCCCGACTGCTATAGGCACATAGTCTACTGATTTTTTCAGTTAATAATATGTTTTTTTTACCCGTCCCAAAAGAAAATAAATGTATTTGTACCGGTGCACTATACTGGCACCCAGCCCTACAGCAAATTAAACCCATGATCACCTCTTGGTATGATTTGATTGTTTTGATAGTAGCTATCAACAGAATTATGTCAAATGACTGGATAACAGACACCAGGGAAATTTCTGTGTTATCTTGACCAGCCAATCATAATAATGTGATAATTGATTAGTATGATCCTCATATTTTCCTGACCTAGCCAGTAAGCTGAAAATACCAGATGTACCAGATACACAGATCAAAATACTTGCCACTTGTTCATGATATTGCTTTAAACCCTACATGCATGTCATGCCCTAGCATGCAAGGGAGGTGACCCTGATGTTATTGATATCCTACAGAGAACAGATCCAGTCAATAATTTCCAAGCAACCTCCGTTATCTAAGGTCTGATCTCCTTTTGGAGCACCTAAATGAAATCAAGAAACTATCACAGCCTCTGCAATACCAAACATGGCTACAGACTGAATTGATGGCAATATCCCAAAGTCAATTTGATTGCCATTTACAATGAGGATTCATCCCTTAGACGTATTGTTACTGTGTCTTCGTTACTGCGTTATTTACAGCAGCTAATGACAGACAATGCTTCTTTGTCATTTTTCTGATGATCTGTCTGAAAATAGCAAATCTTTAAAGCGAACTTTGAAAAAACAGAAAGATCGGATACTGGACAAGTACACTATTCCTCCAAGACCAAATGTGCAATCCATGTAATTTGTAATCCTGTCAGAGTTGTTATCTAAAACTACACAAAAAGAGAATGACTTTACCTGTGGAGTATATTTTTACTCTGTAAGTAGTCCAGTGCTAACACCAGCTCACAGATGTAGAATTTGACTATGTCCTCTGTGAAGTTCACATCCTGGCCCATGTGGTATCTAAGGTCCCCACCTAGCAACAAGTCCACCACAATGAACATGTCTTCCTCATCCTGGAAACTGAACCACAGGTTGACCAAGAAGGGGTGCTCCAGTTTCTGGAGAATTTCCAGTTCTCTCAAGACGTGGTGGCTCGCATCCTTCTCCAGACAGGCAGCCTTGCTCATGTACTTCATAGCATACATCTGTTTGTTGTCCTTCTTCCTTACAATACAGACCTGAAAAAAAGATGAAGAAACTATTCAACATTCAATAGATAAAAGGAGCATTGAAAATTCTGCATAATAAGCTTGTTCATTAATTGAATTACTTATGCACAGTGATATTGTGTATAATAAGGCTTCTAACTTGTAAATACCGGTAGGTCTTGTGTCCACATGTATTTTGTTTATGTATCAGGGGCCTTCAACTTTGACATATTACCTACGACACATCTAACTGCACATGCGCAGTTCAATCCATGGACAGGTTGTAAGAATGATGTGTTGTCATTACATTTGCTTCGTAAACCAGCAATTTAAAAAAAATCTCAATTGGAAATGTCTTTGATATGCCAGGTGGCACAGTGTATTATGCGGTATTCTTGGTTAAAGAAAATATACAAGCCACACCGAGGCTGTATTGTACCATATTTGCCAGGCAGCACAGTGTATTATGCTGTGTCCTTGGTTGAATATACAAGCCACACTGAGGCTGTATTACACCATTCAACCATATATGCCATGGGTGGCACAGTGTGTTATCCGTTGTCCTTGATTAAATATACGAGCCAAACCAACGCTGTATCACACCATACTAAAAGGTCATGCTTCACCTCAAGTGAGGATATATTGACCAGTTCTACATACCGGTAACGTCTATTTCATATGGAAGTTGTAAGCTGTATCTCACATAAGACTGTGTAAGATTTCTCCAGTATGCAGATATCAAAAACTTATTTCATATCATATCTGTAATTTTGGATTTGGGCACATTAGGCAATGATTAATCTCACCTTTCCAAAACTTCCCTTTCCAATGGACCGGAGTATCTGGAAGTGGTCAAAGTTGACTGCAAAGAGAACAGAAAATGAAAAAAAAGCTCAGTTATATTGAGAGCATATGATGCACAGTTACATGGTTTCAATACATTGCACTTGCTGTTTAGAAACTGTCTCCTGCTATTTTATATCTGTTTGAGTCATCTATAACATATTATATTAGATACATGTACATTTTGTAAGTAGTCGCTCCTTTGCAAGTGCTGATTTTGCAGTGAACTTCATGTTTCATCTTTCCACATTTTATCTTGGCAAAGAATTGATACACATGCACATGCACCAAGTCTGAAGGTCAATATTTTTCTAACACGAATCCCTTTCAATTTGTTTTCTACTATAAAAATTACTATGATTTGGCCCAGTATCCTGCCTTTCAGTGCATCCATGCACCCTTTGAGGAGTAGTACACTAAATTGCAGGCAAAATTCTAGATCTGGCAACCATGCAATCTTGCAGGTGGCTGAATATAAGGATGTAGCACCCTGCTCCAGAAGGATACATCAAAATGACTCCAAATGTCTGTGAAAATAACAAGTGTTAAGGCTGTATTTTTGACAGCTATGTGAAGTGCATACATGCCATGAATACAGATTCAGTACTATTGATGTCTTCTGACAAGAAACACATCCCTACTGATTTGAAGCAGAATAAAAGGGATTTCCAAGAAACTACACAATGAAATACTATTGCCAAAAATTTCTCATTAGACTGACTGTATCGCTGAGCTTCAGGGCTTCACCGTTGCCATGGCAACCATGGCACAAGAAGATAAGGAAGAGATTATATCTGACTGTTGGAAATTGAAGTTAGAAAGCCAGGCAGGCAGGAGTGTCAATGCAATATTGATATGATTCTCCAACATGCAGGGAAGGGGCTTAAGGAATATATTGAATGGTAAAGGGATGTTGAGATTTCTTTCATCATAGATACGAACCTCCCAAGAAGAATTACAGAGGGTGGGCAAACTGCTTTATAGTTGTCCACAGCTTGTGTCTTTATTTTGCTTCTACATGCTTCTCTTTCCGTTAACATAGCTGTCATAGCCTGTAATTTTTTTCTTAAAATCAACAGTTTTTGCTGGTTTAATTCTTACACATATATATTACATATATACTGTACACATATACATTACTGCATAATATGATCTTTATGCAACATTTCTTGCTAATTTGTTTGTAGCTCTGGCAATTATTAAAATTTCTGGGTACATCAGGTCAGAATTTTTAATATAGTCAAAGGTAAGCATATTCTGTTTGTGTGCTGGGAACAATTTTCCCAACTGGCAATTGTCATGTGCCACAGCTGCACACTAGTGTCTGCTGGTCTGTCTTTGGCAGAATATTATATAGCAACTTGAAGGCTTAAGTTAGAAGAGAATGCAGAGATGCACTGTTGGCTAAAGTTAGAATCCTTTCGATCCATAACTTTCAGTGCATCTCCATTTTGTATAATCAATAATATTCCTTGCACCATGAAGTAGTACAAGCACTGCAACAGGGGGCTAGTCTAATCGTAATTAAAGTTACAAAAGAAAAAAGAAATGTTATTTTCCATAAAGGATTGGAATCTTATTTTAATACAATACATAGTGCATACATTCAAGTTCTAGATGGCTACACCATATGCACACAATGAAGCCATATTGATATTCATCATATACATGTATCTATAGTGATGCCGTCAAAGAACTTGAATGCTTCCAGAAGGGAGATTATGGCAGGATCCTGCCATGAAATCACTTGAACCTGTTACTAATGGAACATTTCCCTGGATGGTCATAAAATCTTAACAGTAAATGTTAGGTCCTCTCCGATCAACCCCAGTAGTAACATCATGTGACTAAGCAAAAGTGCAGAAAAGCCTAAAACGACCATATCAATCACCAAAAACAACCAAAGCACTCTTTGATTGTCACTCGAGATGACCAATTTCCAGACCTCACATATCAGTCAACATCCAAAAAATAGCCTTGAGCCAAGTTGAGGTCTTTATTTGATTTACTGTTGGTGACAAAGCTGTTGCTGTCTGGGTTTGCTGGTAATTGCCAAGGCATAACTGATGGATGAAAGGGAGGCTTCGTTTGTCAGCTTGCCAATAAAAGCGTAGCGATCTGTCTCCTGTTGTGGTAATGCTGATAAATCAGAATTCAGCTGTTGCTGACGGTGGGTATTTCTGCCTGTTGGTTATACAACTGGGCTCTGAAAGCCACTCCTGGACTCACAAAGGATGCACAACTGAGAGAGTCGTGGGTTTCATGGAATACATCTTGGATGAACCTCTTTGGGAGGCTCCATGTTTTAAATTTGGAATATTTTCTAAATGCAGATTTCAAACATTATCTCTTTTGAATAATTAACATATCATTCTCAGACTGCTCTTTCCGTCAACAGTGATCAAAATATTCAACTTTTAAAAATATCTGACCAAACAATGTTTGTATAAAATAAAAATTTCTTGCCAGATGTTACAAATCTAAAATAACTATGATTCACAACATTTAAACCACGAGACTGACAACAGGTGTAATATTGAAACAACAGGGCTCAAAATACGTTTTTCTGCATACCTACACTGGTGCAGGTAACATTGAAAATTACCTGCAACTGACAAATTTTACCTGCACCACTCTATCTGAATTTAGAAAGTATTGGATCATACTAAGATTGTTCAGGTTATCAGGAACCATATTTCTAACAGTCAATGCAGCTAGTAAAAATCCATATATAGCTACATTATAGGACATTTATGTATAAAACCCAGTATATGGACCAGTGCAGGTTAGGTGCATGTAGACACGAGAAATAAGTGCATAGATCCAAGTTTACCTGCACTAACCTGCATATGAAGGTGGTATTTCAAGCCCTGAACAAAATGCAAGTAACAATAAAGTTTCGACGGACCATATCGTTTTTACTGGCCTGTTCTTTTTTTTAATTCTTCATCAGCCAATCAGGGCATAGAACTGCCAATGACATCAGCAAACATGTGGTATATCATATATGACATATTTGCCTACGATTCTGATTGTGGTTTGCGAAGTGAATCTGTCCTTTTTATTCACTTTGCCATGCCTGCCTTAATTTTTACATGGTATAAGATAGGTTATAATATGTTTATATTGGTAAATATTCAAAGTTTGAAATGGAAATCAACTGTTGTGCCAGGCTGCAAGTGACCATGGTGCCCTCTACAATTTCCATGCCCATTGTGCCTGCGATGTTACTGTGATGTAGGCTAAAACATTACATATAGAAATCGCCATCACATAATACAGACAAAGGTGCCTCAATCAATAACGTTATTATGTTACAGTCTATGAAGCTGAAGGACAGGTTTGCGTCCCATATAAACAACTTTTCAAAATCTTTTTTTTTTTTTACATCTATCTCATATATCCAACAGTTTCATCTTGTGAACAGGGCATCATATGTTTGACACTTGCCTTTTTGAATTTTTTTTGACTATTTTTAATTTTTTGCCCTTTTCATTTTTTAAATGGTATTAATAGTACTGTGCGCCACTAGCTTGACAAAGGGCAGGTTACTGGGATGGAAACTATGCATGCTACATGTATATTCAGCTGTTATTCCTGTCAGCAATATAAGAGACAGACAAATCAATACTGGCAATTAGACAGAGTTGGCAGTAATTCTAATTACTCAACCAACGCAGCCACCTGACTGTGCAGCAAATTGGGGATATAACAATTATCTTTTATACTGCCAAGTTTCCAGGGTCAACATGTAGAGTGCACCAGAATGATGATGCAACATTAGATAAAATTGCTGTCTTCTTTTTTCTTAACTCATCCATTGTATAAGAGAATCTGGTATAACATGTAGTTTCCATGGCATCTATGGCAATATGAAAGAATAATATCTACCAAATGACACGGAAGGGAACTAACTAGTCTAACATACGTAGGTTCCAGCAAACAGGCAAACCAGCTTCTAATTGCAAAGCACCAAATCACAAAACAAGACATGGATCACAGTGCCAGCAGAATGTAAGAGGGCAACATGCTCATTAGGCCCCATTCCACCAGACGGAGGCTCATCGACTGCACTCATACACACTCCGTCAAGTTCCCTCCAAGTCTCTCCTTGACTAGTGTCAGAACACACAATCATAAAAATTGTTAACTATTTTTTACATTTGTTGATTGATTGTTCTATCATCAAACATTTCAATTAGGTCCCAGCCCTTGGTGGCATTATTACTAGTTCTATAGTTTGATATTACTAGAAGATTCTTACAATTTCACCATGTATAATGTTACATTGCTAGCTTTGGGTGAAGGTGACAAATACTGCTTCAGCCTGATTGTATGTGAGTCGGACAAGCCAGATATGATTTCAATATAAAGTCATCTAGAAAAAAAATTGACTTAAATCATTAAAATGGTATTCTCTGAAAATGTGAGTTGACTACACTTGGGTAGATATTGTCCTAAGCTAGATGAAGGTGGGTTTAAATCAGTCTGTGTAATGCAAACTCCGCTATCCGGAGCTAGCCTCCTTCCAATGTAGGACAGGCCTAAGAAGCGCGATTAAATCAGGTTAGATTTAAATTTGGTCAGACGTCTAATACATGGCAGTCACACCATGCACGTTGCCATAAATATGCAGATAGTACAGGGGATGTGCAGTGGGAATACATTTTGTAGTATTTAGCACGAATCCCTTTAACTGTAATTAATCATCTGACATTATTTTTGTCAGGCTGGCAGAAACTGAAAGCCCATAATAAGTAAAGGTAAGTAGTGAGTTGGATTTTAGTACTACAGAGGGGACAAATATACAACACTTTTGTGCAAAAAAGTTTGGCAGAGGGCCTAGTAAGCAGTACTGAGAGAAGTAAAATAAGAGGATTTCTATGTATCATATTTTATAATCATGGCATTTCATCAAAGGATAACTTCCTACTTAATTATAAAATAATACACAATAACAAAACAAGAATAGTGTGAAAAATCATTAGTAACAAAAAACATTATGCATTTACATGCTGAGGCTCTTACTGTTTAACTTGCCATTATGTCTTTTTCAACATGTCACATAACTACTTTGGTTTCAACATGGCAAAAAATAAATAACTGTGTGTAACATATAGCTCTAAAATTGTTCATTATGTAAATGGATCTTGATATTGCTACAAGAAAGTAAAATGCAGTTAAGTCTAAAGAACTAGGCCAAGAAACTTTGCTAGCAATGTAATTCTTGAACATATTATATTTTCTAATATATTATAATTAGCTAACAAGAGCTGTCAAGCACAAGATTTAGAGAAGTCCATCACCCTGCAGACCATGTAGTAAAGTAGAAAAACAGCTCGGCCAAAAAACTTTACTGACAATGTAATTCATGAGAACAATGTAATCTAATTTCACATGTTTAGTTGGCCAATAACATGGCATTTAAAGTGATATTTCTATAACATAATACTATAGCTGGCAAGCACAGGATTGTGGGAAATCCATGACCCCACAGGTAATATAGTGGTAGCCATGCCCTTACTTTATGAGCTGGAACTGTGGGATTGCCTTTCAGCACCAGGGACATGGACATCTAGCAATCAAGCCAGTGGTGTCAGAATCAATAAAATCATTACATGCAAGGCCTTTTAATACTCCATATTTTACCAGGGCTGTACCATTAACACTCTTGGGACGGGGGAAGTTTACAGAAAAACCTTTAACAATGGTAATTAGAGGATGCCCTCGACTAGTTCTAGTTTGATATTAAATGTTATGGCGGGCTGCATGTCTTATTAATGGGACTAAGCCCTTAAAAGGTAGACAGAGAGAGGCTGAAAATATCCCCCAAATTCCAAGGACTTTGTAAGCCAATTCCTTCTCATGCCAGAGGGTGATAGGGTGGCATCAATAACCTAAAATGGGTAGCACAGGACTAGTCCAGTGGTGTCTGTTCAACTCCCTGACCATTTCCAAAATGGTGAGTTCTAAGCAGATAAATTAAAGTATGTACCTTTGGTACTCCAACTTATGAGCTACTGAATGCAAGACAAGCATGCCAGGGCTCGAAATTTATTTTTGGGATTAGGTGCACTGGTACACCCAGCTTAAAAAATTGGGTGCACCAAAATTTTTTTTGAGTATACTACTGTAGTATCCTTGATATCTTTCCATACGTAAACCTAAGAAAATATTAAAATTGGGTGCACAGTTCCAATTTTGGGTGCACCTGGGTGCACATTCACCCAGTATTTCGAGCCCTGCATGCGCACTGTATACACGCTACTAGTAGACCATTGCACTCTGCAATGTATGTAAAATTGAAATAGAATAGCCCTCAGGCAAAACAGATACCAAATTCACATACATCTCTCTAATGTGATACCTGTTGACAGATGCTATGATAAGAATTTTGCCTGAGTATTATAGCGATTTCCTGGATAAGGATCATAATAAGCATCTATCTAAAAAAAAACAAGGGAGGAATTCAAACAAGTAAACCTAATAAAGTGCAGTAGATAAGAACCTTTATCTATAAAACCCCTGAGGATAAAGCTTGTAACAACATCACTGCTGAGACAGTGACCAATTATGTTTCCAATACTCACATGAAACTGATCCTCACTAATCCCCTGGGTTATTTAAATCCTATACTAATAGCAGTCATATATGGACGGGGAGAATGAACAGAGATATAAATGATTGATATTTTTTACAAGGCTGCCAGTTTTCTTATACATGTATTCAGCATAACCAATAATTTATCTTTAACTTCAAGTGTGGCCACAAAAGACAAAGGCAATGGTCAATGATGTGCTAAAACCTCCTCACAATATACCAACTGGGATGTCAATATATCACAACAGCTACGTACATGTATGACTATGATGCACTTGCAGACCCGAAAGACATACGAGGGGTGATCAATATGTTCTCGGCCTAACCCAGAAATAATAAGCACAACTCAAATTTTGAGGCACAACTTTATAGTATGAAGCCTTTTATCAATATCCTCCAAATTACAAATCATTGGAGTCATTACTTTCCAGGCATTCGTTTTATGCAAATTAGAAGGTAAGTGGCGAGAAAAAGAAGGGTGAAGTCTGATCAGACAATTTGACCCGCACACCTCAGGTTTCAGATCAATTGTCCACTTTTTTTTCGTTATCCCTTACCTAACGTTACTGGGTGTCACCTGCAACGTAATGATCACAATAATTTGAATTTTGGTACACATTTATATAAGATTTTATACAAGTACGTGGGATTATCAATAAGTCCTCGGTTTTGCGGAGAAATAATAAGCACAGCTCAGATTTCGAAGCATAGATGCCAAGTATAACGTCTTATATAAATCTGTACCAAAATTCAAATTATTGTGATCATTACTTTGCAGGCGACACCCAGTAATGTTAGGTAAGGGAGAACGGAAAAAATGGGACAATTGACCTGACCTGAGGTGTGCGATCGAACTCGCGCTGCTGGAAGTCAGACACCCAATTCTTTTTGCTTGAAATAGGAGGAGAATGATTATCAAACATTTTGACAATGTCTTTTGTTAATTTACGGCATGGGGAACTCGACCCACACATGTCTGATCACAATTCACACCACTTTTTTCTCGCCACTTACCTTCTAATTTGCATAAAACGAATGCCTGGAAAGTAATGACTCCAATGATTTGTAATTTGGAGGATATTGATAAAAGGCTTCATACTATAAAGTTGTGCCTCAAAATTTGAGTTGTGCTTATTATTTCTGAGTTAGGCCGAGAACTTATTGATCACCCCTCGTACCTGGGCAAACTTTTAGTAAACCTGCATGTATGTTAGGATAAGGAGCCTATATCACATGTTGTACATTTGTACATTGTGTGTATAATTGTGCAAGCAGTTGTGTATTACCAATGTTAAACTCTAAGTCTAATTGCTTTCGACCTGCCTAATGGTTGTCCTTAGAAAAGCCCGTGAGTTGAAGTTGAAGGATTGAGACACTTGTTGACACGCTAATGAGCCAAACACGACGCCCTTAACCTTGCCTTTCACGGGATATTGGATCCTCATAAATCAGCTAAGTATTCTGGATGGCTGTAAGCTCTATGGCATGCACATGGAGAGGACATTCTTAGATCCCACTATTCATTGATCACGTTTTCCAACTCTCCTTCTGTTGAATTGTGACAAGGTTATTTGAATGTGGAAACTTGTTTTATAGTATTTCCAAACATCCAGTGTAAATTTACAATTAGAATGATCCTGGAAAGTGTACGGAATTGCCAGATGCGCAAGTTACCAAAAAAACGGATTCAAGGATGATAATTTTCTTTCTGCCATAGGATGACCAATATGAACAAGAAAATTGTATAGTCAGCACTTGAGATTCATTAAACAGTAAAATAGATTGACATATTCCAGAGCAAAGATATCTATATATAACAAAATATAAAAGATGGCATATCAGTGTCACCTCATCTTACCTACAATCGCTACATGTAGCCCTATCCTCATCCCCATCTTATCATAATGTAACTTAAATCTGGTATTCTGTGACTCAATGAATACTTTTTATCCCTCAGACACAAGGATGATGTTTTTTTCTTGTATCTTCTAGATTATATAACTAGTGGCCCATGCAGATTAGCTGGACTAATTTATGTTTGAACTTTCGATCATCAAGTGAGTGCTTTTGAAGTGCTCCTCATGTAGCGATAATGCTAGCCCCAAGGCGATAAGGCAGATCATGCACTTCAGGGCCCTCTGTATACATTATGTGGGAATCAAAGGCTGAGCATGGTAAAGCAGACTGGCCATGGTGGTATATGATCCAAAAATCTCTACCTTCTGAATCCAGTATTGAATTTCCTTCTCAGCTATAGAATGTCTTGCAAAGCCCTTAGATTTTTTTCCTGTCCGATCAAGCCCCCCAAGATGCCAATACAATCACCTGCAGCGCAGGCACGATCCTGATTTGACCTACATTTGCACATTATGTGATTTCAATCTTTTTCTTATTAGTTTACCATACACATATTGCTATTGCTACTAGACGTGCCGAATTTTCTTCTTATCATTAGGCAAAACCAATCTATAGGTTCAGAGATTAACTGCTTCATTCTTTTGGTGATGAAGGAATAAAAAAATAGAAAAAATTATTTGTACCATCGTTGTCACAACTTGACAGACATTACACAAACAGCTGACAGACGGTACACGTCACATTGATGTAAGCTGGTTACATAGGTGGCACCTGCATAATGCCAATTACATATTGATAAAAGCCATTGGACAGGTATAGATGGGTTTATTTATAAGATCCATATAGCATATATAGTATCATGTCTGATAACACAGACAGACCTCAATCTAACCTTTATTGCAGACATGAATACATGCACATGGTAGATATGAAAAAACAAAACAATATAATTTATCTTTTATTCCTTTTCCCATATATTTCCTAGCATATTCTGGTATTCCAAGATTGAAAAGTCTTAGGAGTAACATTGAATACACTCAACATTTCCATCATACAATAATCAATGGAAGCAACACATTTCAATCCGGCAGACTAAATCATTATGAGAAAAAACAGCCAGAACTGAGGGTTTGATTTATTACACTATGCTTTATCCTCACCTACATGTATGACATTAATGACTAAAACTCGGGAATAAAAGAGAATCAATATTTCTCACCATCTCCGTTGAGATCACACGGGTTCTTCTTGGCAGAGTGACTGAGACCCATTCTGCTCCTGTAGTCCTGCCTGTTGTTGCACCTCCTCCACTGTGTGTGGACTGTACTCGTATTCCTGAGAGGTTTTCCCTGGGCTACTTACGTAAGTAGCCTTGACAGCTTTGCTTTACACAGTCCTTGAGTCCTAACTGTTCTCAATAGATCAGAAAGTCACTGTGGCATTTCCCTGGTGAAAAGCCTCCACTCAAAAGGTTACACTTCACAATAAACAATCCCAACAGCCTCTTCCAAAAGGTAAATTGAGATCTTTACATCACCATTTGTGGCATGCAGCAGTAAAAGCTGCTGTAGGGATTCCCCATCATCCCCTTCATCACAAAGAATCTCGGCTCATTTCCCGCTTCCGTAGCTTTCTTCCCCCCGTAGATTTCCGCACCTCCGACAAAGGAAATGACTTGGCGACGCTCACTCATCTTATGCCATTGATGTTATTACGCCGCCCTAAATGGGCGGAACACGTGCTGACCTTGCAGTTCCTGAGGGAGAGACAAGAGATAGAAAATAGGAGTCAGTTACAGCTCAGACAACACTGAGGGCATTATGGACATTGGATCGCTTGGAAGAATGTTGATTGCATTTATTATAGATGATCTGGATAGGATTTCTGACGCTAGTCTGAGATTGACTTTTGTTAGCTGGCCCTGGGGTTTGTTCCAATTTTCGTGGAACACCTAAGTTATGATAGAGGGATGCCACATGTACCTTACGAACCTTGAGCTTAAATCTTCACAAGTATCGCTCCCTGATATTCATGGGACAATGAACAATGTATGTGACTTTACTGTAAAAGTACTAAAAGGACACTGCCTAATAAATTCTTCAATTGTTACCTTCCACTTAACATATCCTTGGTTTTAACTACTCGGCTGTTTCACAATTGAGTGTACCAAACAGGGGTCACTTACTAATAGGTTGAAAAATCAACTTTGATATATATCAAAACTGATATTGGCAGTTCAAAGGTACATGCTTGTGGCTTAATATTCTGAAAGATCTCTGCACAACACCTCTCGGTTACTATAATATAGGTCTTTCTTTAATGGGGCACTGAGGGGGTACGGACGGGACAACTGTAAGACTGTATGTAAAGGTACATACAGTATACCCACATGAAGAACTAAAGATAAACACTATTCTGTGTTATCTTCCATCACTAGTATCCACAAGACCAGAAAACTAAATTTCATTTGCAGTAGCACCTTGTCGTGTCATTTTCTGGTCATTTATTGTAAGGCGATAATAACACCTTGCTATCATTTCATGTCGAGGGACAGATCAAATACAATTTTTTTAAGTTCAAGCACTTTGATAGCTAAACTTTGTTAGAATTCCATCCTTTATATACCCCTACATAAGATTCTAGCATTCAAACTTGGGCAACACATCAAGAGGCTTGATGATTTCATGAATATGATAATAGATGGGGGTACGGACGGGACACAACCAGACAACAGACTGACACTGCAGGGACTTGTCCAAACCTTTTGGAACACATTTGTTCACTAAATACAGGTTAAATAAAGCATCTACAAATACTGCAATATTGTTAAAACTAAGAGAAAAAGGAGATAGACATTATTATTAGATCTGATCTGATCTAGAGTGATCTAAAAATGCCATTAGAGCTTATTTTCTTTGATGGCCATGCTCAATTGGTGAACTTGAAGGGATGTATCTGTTCTGTCAGGGAATCTGTAATTTCTTAACCTATTTGCAGATTTCTTCTACTCTCTTTTGTCACAGCAAGTACTAGTACCACTTTCTTCTCATGTTATTTTGAGTAGGAGACTTGACAGTCTCTCCAGAACCTTTGCCTTTCTCCTTGGTGTCCCAGGTAGTGCCTGTTCTTTTTCATGTACACTACCTGCACTGGGAGGTGAGGAGAATGGGTCATCACCATCATGATGATGATCTGGGAGAGTGAACTGGGCTAGAGGAGAGCACATACTGGGCAAAATGAGACGGTAACTTTGGGGGAATATCAGATTTCATCTCATACCAATCCCAGGCAGTTTATGGGAAAAACCTGACAAAGAAAATGCTGGCAAATTCATTAAAAAGTACTATTTTTAGTGAGGAGATTAATTGTTTGTATCTATTTAGTATTTATCATGCCTTATTTTAGCAATTTGGATGTCATTTTCCCCAGTATTTTGCTTAAAACTAGAAGTGGGGGTACGGACGGGACAGGTGGGGGGTACGGACGGGACAGGGGTACGGACGGGACATTTGAAGTTATACAGTGCTGTATCAGCCAAGGTCTTTATCACAGATATGGTTTATATAGTGGTTTGGTATCTAGTCAAAGAGACTTGTAAACCATCACAATTAAAAGCTTGTAATATTAGCCTAGTATAGAAATTGAGGGGGGGTACGGACGGGACAGAACTTTTCGGAAAATGACAGCCGATACTTTGATTCTTCGCTGTGAGTCAGAGGAAAGTAGGAATGATCTCATTCCACTTTTGTTCAGTTACATAAATCATATCAAAACTCTACATGTCAAATTAACACTTATTACAGTACATTAGAACAATGCTACATACTTTGTAATCTATAAGTAAATATTACATTAAAATTGGTAACATGTGGGTGAAAATACAAAATAACCCTGCCGGCAAAAAAAAGTTGGAATATCTTCAAAAAATTGTAATAAATCTCAAGTTAACATATGACTGCATGTACAAAATAAAGAATTTTAAGGTAGCAGTCATGTTTTTAAAGTCAGTTGCAATGTTCAGAATGTGAAAAAAACTGAATGACCCCTGGTAACACTAAAAATGGGACATTTTTAGGCAACATTTTTTACAATAGTTTCACCAAATATTGATGGATTTCTCTATTTCTTTTTTTGTTGTGTTCCTTGTTACACCAGCTTTGGGAAAATAACAGTCAAAAACAGTAATATCTTATGTAGACTTTCTTATCAACTGGTAACATGTGGAAAAATAAATGGGTACACTCAATTGTGAAACAGCCGACTGGGTTTTCAAGTGCTGAAACAGATTTAGAAATATATATCAACCAGTTTGATGTTAGTTTGAACATTATATTAGAATGTCTGCATATTCGGCTCTTTAGAGGCATCAGCACCGATACAAAGGACTTAAAAAAACATGAATGTTCTGTTTAGCTGCTTATTCCAATCAGGGAATTAAATTGTTATCTTGGGACCAGATGTAATCAAGCAAAGCCACGTTTCCTATTGGATATACAACAGTCATTAGGAAGCAGAGATGTGACCAGGATTGATAACATCTGGAACAATTGTTTATGGTCCCATACAACAATAAGGTAATAGGCACATTCTATGGCTGCATATTCAACAATGAGATCCACAACCTCTTACCTTTGCCAAATGATATTAACATACCAAAAATCATGATGATCTGTATATACTGTGAAATCTGTGAGTTATTCTCCTCTAAGTCTAAGGCCACACCAATTTAATTTCTTGGTTCACGGATTCGCTCGCTCCTATTTTTTGGAAAAAAAAATAAAAATGACCACTCAGCAAATTTTCACCATTAATGAAACCATTCACCAACTTTCTGGTGTAGCAAATTGGCCTTTATATTATAAGCTCCTTAAAGTGTGGGTACAGGTGCTGTTACTGTACAAAAATAGTGTTTTTGTACTTTTTTCAAGCTGAAAACTTTTTTTCTTTATGTTTTGGATTAGCCATTACCTTTACCACAACCATTTTACAATTTTTATTTTTATTTCGCCCTCTCGCTCCATATTTTTTATGAAAAAATCCGTGAACCAAGAAATTAAATTGGTGTGGCCTAAACTTTAAAACAAAATTGGGCCCAGCAAAGCCACTAGGGGGTGCAAACTTACATCAGCAAGATCATGCCAAGAGCTCTAGATATCAGTGCCGTAAGAAGCCGCTAGGGAGGCCAAACTCTAGTTGTTTCCAGGCCTATCCACAATACCGAATATCAATACAATCAATTCGGGCATTCTAGATTTATGCTGGTCTTCTACAATCCCCTCCCCCAGCACACAAACACTACCTAAAACATACCCGGTAATAACCTTCTTAACAAAGGTGATGAATAATAAATTCTACTTTCTATTGCCAGCACACTTGTCTTGTAAAGTTGTATGCAATAAAAAGGTCCCCCAAATCTAATGTAGAAATTTTATGGCATCTAAACACTTCATAAGTCTGCAAGAGATTGCACAGAAAAGTGTGCATGTCTGACAGTTCTTGGATGCCCAAATTTGCTTATACATGCACTGAGTAGAAGCCATTTTTTTGCAAACCCCATTTGCCAGTGTAATAGTACGTATTCCGTGCAATTATCCAGGTGGTGCAACAATGTGAAGTTATCCAGCTGGACTGCAGCGGTTTGGGATTTTGGGACCTTGTTTACTGTACAATCTATACTTAATCCAATCAGTTATAAACAATCTTTTATCTCAAATCCATTGTACTTTTTTTATCGGATGGGATTGTTATGAAAGGGAATTTTATGTTTATGGTTGACCCAAGCACATGGTTTGGGGGCTGAATTACTTTTCTAGACTCTCACTTTGTTACGGGTAACCAGTCAGAGCAATACAGGAATGATACCTATCTGCTCTGGCATTCCTTCAATGGCACAAGTACAAGTGTAGGAGGTGTGTTTGAATGGCGAGATTTGTGCAAGTTGAACGTGAACAGTCATTTACCACAAGACAACCAAAGACTGGCCTTGAACTGCTTGTATATCTCTAATGATGCAAAAATCCTCCACTATTGGTGCATACCGGGGTAAAAAATTGTTACCCTGGTATGTACCAATGGTAGAGGATGTTACTAACAAAAACAAAGCCAGAACACTACTAGTACTTGGTAGCACATAAACTAATGGTAGGAGGCTTCAGTTTTATCATAACAGTTTGCAAGCTGGCAAATGTTGCTGCTACTACAATGTAGTTGCTGCAGTGTAACAACATGTGAGCCTACATATAGACATCAGTAAGGCCTAAATCAGTAATATTGTGTGTGCGAACACCCACACGTTATGAGTACCATAGACTGAGATAAGAATAAAGCACTGCCCTTTTCATGACACCATCTTTTCTTCTCTAAATCTTCTGCGGTATCTACACATGTATGAGGCCTCTGTTTGAAGACTTGGCCAAACATCAGGTCTGAATTCTGATTGAAAGGAAGTTTATCTCTGCCCATAACAACATTTGCCAATACAGATGCTAGCAGGTTTTGAATATTCTGCATCTGATTCAGTATGGGCTAAATAATTTTCTTGATGGAAGCTTGGGAACCATCAAATTATAGCCTTCAAAGTGGTGTTTATTCAATTGATATAGTTACACATGTACTGTGTTCACTGTCAGCAATTGCTGCTGTAAATGGCAACTATCTGAATACTGTGGCAGGCACATAATATTTAAACGTCATCACGAAATGGCTGCATCAAAACATTGCTTGAAGTCTGGTACATGGAAGCTAATCTTCACAAACCATATTTATTGGAAAAGGATGCAGCTGTGCTTTCATCTCCATCCAGCCTCCAGCTTACAAATTATTCTGTGTGGGCGACGGGTACCATATCATATATAATAATGTTAGGAGTCAATTTTTTTGTCAGGATGGTATCAGGCCATGGAAATGCGATTTCTTGTTTCACGTTGAGCCAATTTCATCTCTAGTTTAACCAAAGTGGGAATTATTATTTTATTGGTTAACCTAAAAATTGAAAACTTGGAACAGGGTAAAAGATTTCATTGCTTTGGCCCAGTGACCTTGTTGGGTGACAAGAAGAAATGCTACCATGCCTGGATACCAGACCCTTCCCTCTAGATTATAACCCTTTACCCAGGGCACAAGCCTGGTATAGAGTTGGCAAACGATCCCTATTGGCAACTGGTTGCTCTTGGCACCCATCTCCAATATCTATCACACTAGAGAGTGCTATCAGCCGTAGCAGGCCATTTTTCTCCGCCCCAGCCAAAGGGATTATCGACCAAAAAGACGACCACAGCGTGGTGGTCTGGTATCCAGGCTATACTACATACCAACATGATCAATATAGAACAGGCAGTCACACACAAAATAATGACTGGTGGGCCCCTGCCTTTATATGACCCATTAAATGAGCAACATGGTCATATAGATCATATAGAGCACTACTAGTACATGCCCTTACTGAAAATAATAAGACCATCAATCAGATTAATCAGTGGGCAGGAAAAGTATTTTATTATCACTGAATTACACATTTCATATAACATTATGCTAACAGGGCAAGGCTAAGAAGGGTAGAGGATGTGCTAAGTAATTTCTTAATCATCATTATTAAACAAAGGCAAAAAGTATGAAATCATTATTGGATGGCAGTTAACAACAATACAACAACTTGCAATGTTGTACATGGTTATTCTAATCTGTAAAACAGCAGAACCAAAATCAATGATAACACAGAAGAAACATTAACGTTACTATATTCTGATGATGATGATCCCAAACATTTTTAAAAACATGACAGTTACAGTTTAATCTCCAAGCCGGCCTATGAGTATTCATTTGGCTGCCAAAGAACACACCTACACTCCAGCTTATGATACTTACTATCTTAGGCTAACGTAGGATCTGCTAGGAGATTAGTTACAGTCAAAATAGTACAATTGTGTATCTAATGTTAGATCTACCAAGGAGGTTATATCACCTCCTTGGATCTACTTTGTAATAGATCAATCAACAAGTGCCTACCATCGGGACAAAATACTTTTCGTCAGCTAGGAACATAAACATAAAGGCCACAGTTTATTTCTTATCGGATCAATACGAATTATGCAAAGCATGTCCTTTAGCTTCTGTAGAGAAAGAAAGTGCAACACCAAAACAATATAATACAAAAATATAATATATATATGGCCTGAATCCGATCAGTTGCAGCCCATCCAAAAAGGACCCACGTATTTAACGTTTAAACCGCGATAATATTTAACTTTGGCTAAACAAACGACGCTGCGTGCTGTTGAGACAGGCCAAAACGCGCGAATCCTTACCTTTACATGGGATTTAGTTGAGTGGCAGTGAAAGAGCAGCTGATTTTCCTGTTGGACCAAGTTCACTATAAACGTTACACTTACACACAACCCCCTCCACACCTCCCCGAGATTTGCAGCTGTGCGCCCCCGCGCTAGCATTTGTAAGTTTGCGTAGAACATACCATTCAGTAATAGGTAACACTATCTAAGATTCTTTTGAAAATATAGTTTTGTTATGAAAAAAACTTAACCATTACCCTATTATAATTTTCTAATGATCTAACATAGGAAATAAGATACCACAGGTTAGTAGTTTTGATACCACAAAAATTGAATAAGATAATTTTGGACCCTATCATAGAATGATATATACCAAACCAATCTGATTGGTTGACTCACGATTGACCCCGGAAAACCACTTCCAGCACAATCATACACTTCATGATATTCTTCTGTGTGAGCCATTTATACAAGAATATGATGTTAAGCTTAGAATATGTGTCTATAGGTCGGTTATTGTTCAAATAACAAAAAAAAAAAACACGTACTACTTTCGAGGTCAAAGAGTATCTCCATAGTAACGATGTAGACCCACCGCCATTTTGAATACGTCCTGCCAATCAGTTCTTGACTCTTCAAACTTTTCGTGCAATAACTACCCTGTATGCGTTTCGCAGAAGGCGATGGAGACTCAAATGGGCCCAGAAGATGTGTCATGGTAGCCTAAATACTTTTGTTGTGATTTTGACTGTTCCGTGGACTCAGCTAGCCGGCTCTTCTGACGGTTTGAGTCGGTTGCAGAAATGGCGGGCGATCGCGAACGTGCCAGTAGCGGCAGGAGGGGCTCGGATATGGTGAAAAATCTGATTTCTTCTGCTCAGGCGTTAGGTGCAGACACGCTGGACCTCACAAGAAGGCAACTGACAAGCATACCTGATGAACTCTTCCGTCTTCAAGACCTAGAGGTACACTGTCTTTAATACTGTTCGTTAAAATCTTATGGGAAGTTATGGTAAATTAACTGCAGGTGTAGTTTGTTTTGTTTGTGCCCAGTACTAGAATACTGCGGTGTTGTTGTTTACGCCCTGACATGGTTGCCTTTTGTGTGCTGCCGATGTTGCGGAAACAACAAGGCGGAAGCTTTGATCACTGTTCAGGTGTGGATAGTCACTCACTGAAATGTAACACGACTCCTTTAACTGGTATCCATATACATTTGTACAGTGTACTGTACTGTGTCTGTAGGCACTTCTTGATCTCCAAGCAGATATTAGGAAATTATGTTACCAGTCACACAAAAGTTATCTTGGTTACAGCCAGCTGGGGAAAATAGATTTACAGTCCAAATACATGTATCTGTTTGGAGATAAGCACACAAGTACAGCAACAAATACAAAAATGTGGTCTGAACATCTGGTGGATAATAACTTGTTTTATCCAACTCATCCAATATGAGCAGTTACTAGATTTGGCTACCAAAATATCAGCAGATTAGATTATCAGTTAATGTATGAATTAGCAGATAAAATTGCAAATTACTATGCACATTAATTTTTTGTCTTCCACCTGCTTTCAGAAGTGCCTGTCAGTACATCAAAGTGACATTATAGTGATCGCTCTTATCCAATATACATGTTTTTCTTCTGTTGCAGTACCTTTACTTGGAAGGAAACTACCTCTCTGAGATCCCCGACTACTTCTTCACATACTTACCTAACCTGAAGTGGCTGGACTTGAGAAGAAATAGACTCAAACATCTCCCAGCTACAGTGGGAAGCCATAGGTAAATATGCATGTTCCTCCATTGTAATAATATTGTGATGATTTTCACAGTTGGAGGAGAAATGATTGACTTGTTGTGGAATTAAAAAAGTTGATGGAAATAAAATTGGTCAGGCGTAGCTAATAAGCTTGGTATTCGCAGAGCACATAAAAGCGCATACGGTCACATCACTGTCAGTATATGTTCCTGTAACAATGTTTGGTTTTGTAGCAACCTTTTAACAGAATCAATATCAAAGTCTAAGCCCCAAAGGTGTCTATATTTTTGCATGTGGTATTTGCTGCCAGGTTAGTGGCTTATCTATGTGTAATTCCGGTGCACAAAGCTGTCTGGCCGTCATGTGTTTCCACAAGAAGGTAACTGAAGCAAGGACATTTGTAGGTCAAGCATGGCTGGCTGAAACAGCCCCCTAGTGAGCTGGTATGCATGGCTGCATAGTTTGTTGACAGGTGGCTCCCTTCAATGTCTGCCTACCATGGTACTGGTTAACACCTGTTTACCAGTGGACAGTCTGGGATAGCTGAAACCTTGGCATTCATCAAGTGTTAAAAAGTGGTTGGAGCTTGAATTGTAGATGGCAATTTTCTAAATCAAAAGCATACATAGGACTACTTTTTAGTTTTGACAATAAGTGTAAATGTTAATACACTTATTAACAGAAATTGATCGTTAAGTCTCTATTGATTATGACCAACAGTTGAAATTCAGCCAGATACTCTCTCCATAGTACAAGCTTATGTAAGGATACCACACCTTCAAAAAGATACCTTTATGTGATTTTCAGTGTAGTACTAGTGTCAACAGCAGCATGAGTTATATCATGATAATATATTTACTCAGTAATATACAAATGTATATGTATTGTGTGTCTGTTAGGTTAGGCTGTGTGAATTTTTTTATTATGTATATGTATATATATCAAGTCTTTGTTTTTCATTCCAGGTGCCTTAAAACTCTGCTACTTGAGGGGAATGAATTGACATCATTGCCTTTAGAACTTGGTAAGATTTTTGTTATTGAATTTGTATTTGATATGGTGTTTGTTCATAAAGAATTTTCTATCATGTTTCAAGATTTGGTTGATACAGAAATTGGCAGGGAGTTATAAGATGTTGCTGATAACTGCTTTGGTCCATTATTACAACCAGGCCAGGTAATGACGCTGAAGGGTCTGAACCTCCGAGACAACCCCCTGCACGTGCCCCCTCCGGCAGTGATGGAACAGGGAACTCTGGCGATACTGCAACACTTACGGGACGCCATAGAAGCAAGGAAGAGGGAAGATGCTATGGCTAAAGGTAACACAGAAAACGCATGTGCATCATTGCTATAAATGAGTACTGTTTTCAGACATGATATTTTAGAGTGTCTGTAAAAGATTAAAGCTTTATTGGTATTCATCTTAACTGTCTCATATGACTAGTAATTAACTAATTGACACTGGTATGTGGACAAGATAAGACCTGTTGATATGATGCTAATATATAATTGCTTTATTATACTGATACCAATACTTACACCAACTATTACTAGATTAATAATAATCACAAAAAATCAGCTTCAAACGACTTGACTTATATGAGTTTTTCAATTCCACAGGAGTTCTCATTGAACAGCTAACACTGAATGACAGTGATAGCAGCAATCAGTCAGAAGATGGGAACCAGTCATCCGAACCTGAGCTACGAGATCTAGATTCTGACAAAGTTCTTCCGAGCAGAGAGTCTTCTGTGTCCAAGGCTGGACTTGCCAGACACATGCAGATGGGTCCCACACCGATGCCAGCAGCACTCCATAAGCCCGCTAGTTACAGCGAGCTGAGACAACAGCAGTATGATAAATTCAGGAGAGCGGGGTTGTTGGGAGAGGCCAAGAAGGCAAGGTAGGACTCTACACACACCTACTTATGACAGGCTGCCTCTTGTTATGTCAAGCTTTCTATGTTAGCAAATCAGCCAATCAGATACCCCCCCTCATGTTGTTGGAGGGAAGGTTAACTGGTTAGCCAATCACCTTGTCTGTTGATGTGACTGGCTGATGGCAGTTAGCTAGCTCTAAAGCATTGAGAAGAAAAATTGTTGTTATAATGTACTTGCATTGCAATGCTCCTTGCAGCTGGTATATTGGTATATTCCTTGCCATTGAAGGAGTTGTAAAACATTCAAAATCAATATTAGTTTCAACTGAAATGTACCACGTCAGTTCAGTTCAGTTCATCCTCATATTCATAAGAGGTGCCACTAATAATATCAGACCATGCATCTCTGTCTAGCATGGCGGTTAGCAGGTTGCGGTCCTTCAGTCCAACCTCACTCTCCAGTGAAACAGAAACAGGAAATTTGATTCTTAGATCATATCAATTTGAAAACCCCAGATGGATGATGAACTCTTTGATCTTAAACCCAGGAAAAAGAAGCGGTCAACCTCACCACTGATGATTGACTTGCTGGATGCCAAGCGTGCGGAGGAGCGCCGCCTAGCAGCTCTGCGTGAACTGAAGGAGAAGCAGGCGCTTATTGAACAGAGGAGGAAGTGGGTGAAGTCACTGCTGAAGCCATTTTGATTTAGCCAATGACATGGTTATACCAATTTTTCTTTTGGTTTTCACAATTCCTTTCTTTCATTTTGAAAATTACAAAAGAATGTTTCTTTAAATTAATCTTTATCATGCTGGAGGTGTCCCCATATGATACAAATTGGTATCAGCAATTGTGATCAATTATAAGAGGATACAAAAATGTTTGATGTGGAAATTTTTCACATTTCTTTTGCTTTTTGTGTCTCCTCTTCCATAATCTTTGTCCATATCTGAGAACCAAACGGTTAAACTGGTATGGCTAAAATGGTGGGTGGCACATGACATATGATTTTGCCCAGTGTTGAGCCTTTTTTCTTCAAACATGGGAACAACCATTACATTGGCAAAATCAAACTGCACGGTCATCTCATCAAATGCACAGTGCACACGAGGGGAATGGTATTCAAAATATTGTCAACCCATTTCCCAGGGATGTGATGGCTGCAACAATTTCTGTTCAAAGTTGAAGGTTCATTATAAGAAGATAGCTGGGAAAACTAGCAAGTAGAGGTGCTTATTGGGAGTTCAAGGGAGTGAATCTTGTGACAGTGGTCACTGGGTATTTGCCAATGAGATTCTGAAGCCATAGTGAGTTTCTACTTTATTTTACAGGCAGCTTCCAGTTTTAGGACTGACAGTCTGAACAGCCTATGTAGGGAAAGTTGTTAAAGAGAGTTGAATAGCCAGAGTTTTGATCTGGATAAAATGCAGTTGATGATCCAAATGTGACCTCAAAACTGCTGTTTGCTGCTATAGTTGAGTGCCATATGAGATTGTGTTAACTTAACATTTTTGAACTGAGTGAATCAAAATGATAGTAGAGCCATTTCCTACAGTAAGATTGTGATTTTTCTTGTATGATTGGTAAGATAGCTTTGTTAGATGATAGCTAATTGTAACATCAACATTATCATATTCACAAAATCATGTATTTTTGAAATAGGATTTGAGAGACATTGCCAGCTGGTATTTGATACCAGTAGTCTGCCTTTTGCTGCAAAACAGTTTCAAATGCTGCACTGCCATCAGAGATTAACTTTCATAATAAACTTTTGAAAAGTAGAACATTGGAAAACCAAGACTTTAGATGAAAGTGTAAGCTTTTAAGAGCTTTGTGGAAAAGAAAGTAGGATTGCGTGCCTACCATCAAGTATTATGATTCATTTTCAATTATTATCCATAAGTCCACCCTCATACAGACAATATCATCTTACAAAACTATATCAGTGTTCATGTGACTGTAAGCCATTTTCATATAATGCTAGTTTTTATATCATTGCTTTAAGCAGGGCAGAGCTGTTTGAAAATCGATGAATAATCCAACACTGAGAGAGATGGTGCTTTGTTGGATCTTTCCTCCACACACACGATACATGCTGACCACTGCCTCCCTGTGTAGGAAACCTAACGCAGAGCACGCGACTCTCGGTGTTGCATTGTTTGTCGAGTTTTCAAATGCTTCTGCCTGGGGTGTACGCTGTGTCCCTTTGCACAGGGTGGCAGGGTTGGTACAGCGCTGTACATTCTTGTGTACCTGTTCAGTGTTGATGTGTGTGAGAGGGTTTGATTCAATAAACATTTTCTTTGACATCTCTGCCTCTGAATCATTATCTGATCTAATGTTAGTTTCTTATAGACTGCTGTTTGGATGCAGTATATTGGATAGTTCATGGCATGCTCTCATTAGTTGTAGCACCAGCAGGAAATATACATATTTATAATTTAGATGTATCTATAGGAATCTTTTATAGCCTTTGAAATGGGAAAGACAAGCACGATGGCATCAACACCCTGGTAGCACATATGTTGGAAGTCCCTATCATAATAATGTAGGGAAGTGAAAAGGGATTCGTTTTCATCTTTACTCTTCCTTGCCTAGTCACCACTTTGGCCTTGAAGTGGTCTTTGCATGAAATGTATGACAGAAACTTCCACTGTAACACAGACCATGTAGTAATTCTGCAATGCCTCATCTGCTAGGATGAACACCACCTTTGCCCAATATTGCACCAGAATGAAATGAGATTCCTAGGATGGCATCAGGAAAGATAAACATCTTTGCAGTATTCTCTCAATAAATCATATGTCAGTTAGATACATGTAGGTGTGAAGTCATAAATTAAGTTGTATGACCAAACTATGAGTGACGACTTCAAAATATCACTAAATCACATACTCCTGCATGTCTATTAGCAAAGGTAAGCTATATCTATCATCACGTGTGTTGTGCCCTGGCTTTAGGTGTATCTCTGATAATTTGATAATTTGCAAATTGTTAGTTGTACTGTAAATGCTTGGCCTAACTTAGACTTTGTGCTACAGGGACCAACAGCTGTTGAGAGACTGGAGAGACAAGGGCAAACGTCTGCAGATGAGACAGTTTCTCAGCTCTGTGAAGAAAGGTGAATGTCTATGACCTCATGCTGAAGTACATGCTGTCTAGGTCATTATTACTGACACCATTGAAAATGTTGAAACAAAGTGTTCAGTTGTTTCAAATAGCTTCAAACAACTTGTTAGTCCTTTCCATTGTATTTGTAATACAAGTCCTGCAAAATTAGCAGTTCAGCTAATCGATGAGTTCAAATTTCAAATTGTGTGTTTGTATGTTATCTTGCGATCGGTAACAACTTATAAAACATCCTTATCTCATCAAGACCACAAGCCCCTGAAGACACCTTACGGAGTGGACCCCGCCCACATGAAGATAATTGACAGGAAGGAGAGGATGCAAGTTGACACCAAAGCCCAGCAGGAAAGAATCAACCAGATCTTATCCAGGGAAGCTGCAGAAAGAGCCAAGTGAGTTCCTTGTTTAATGTTTCAGCTGCACAATATTCCACATTCGTTTTAAACAATGTCTGCAAGATCTTAATATTTGGTATGCTTATAAGTCTTTTCCATGTGATGTTCATACATGCATATCTTGCTAAATGGAGCTTTCTGAAAATAAATATACATTAATTTTGCAAGCTGAACAAACATCTTTGGTATTTTTTTAGGTATATTTATGTTTCAATGAAAATAGTGCATGTGTGACACACCTAGCTACATGTAGTACAGGATGAAAAATTAGGATTGATCACTTCATTTCTGTTTAAACCAATCTGCATAGGACTGCCCGTGACATGGAGTTGCAGAGGCGTATCAAGGAGCATGCTGCAAAACTTCAGGACAGACAGAAGCAGAATTGTGATGCCAAGGAAGACTTGGAGCAGGCCAGGAAAGATCTGGAAATTGTGCGCACAGATAGGTCTTCTGGTTAAGATACCAGTTGGTTCTAGTTGGGTCCCTTAATATATAGATTATTTTCAACCATGATAAGGACCATCATGAACTGATGAAAGATAGAAAACAATGGAAGCAAAACTATGTGAATGCTTCAACTTGTTAACAAGTATGAATATGTATGTGTATGTATGTATGGGGATAGGCAAAGGTATCATTTCATTATATTAAGTTGTCAGGCATGTGTTTCTAGAAAAAACAATGTGGTATACTATATATTACACTAACTGTCTCC
>NC_049982.1:21443225-21456243 GCF_000003815.2 Branchiostoma floridae
GTCATTGTCAAATTAAACTGCAGTGGCCAAAATTGTACTTATGTTTCCCTATTACAGTGCATACGTGTACATTTGTACATGATGTGCAGGTATGCTACGTAATTATCTTTGTGTCCCCCCAAGTTAGACCCTCTTGGCTGTAAGTAACAACTTCCAGGCCTCCAGTAGGCACCCTGGGGGGTGGGCTAATGAGTTTATCACACTCCAGCTGGCTACAGGGGAAGATCTTCTTCTTTTCAAACACTCATTTTTTTCACTTCAGAATAGGATATAATCATGGACTTAGTCTATTTTGTAGGATATCAATAAGCTGAGGTTACATTCCCTTCAAAACTGCAAGAAATCTTGCAAAGATTACGTTTTTCAAAAACTCTGATGCAACTGTCATCAGACACCCCACTGTGCAGTCAGGCACACAGGACACTGATAAGCCAGATGTGGGCGTGTTTCCCTGGGAAGCATGGACTGCAGCAAAAGCCTATTTAGTCATATTAAGATGCAATTAAGTCCAACAACAGCAGGAACAGAATAACATTATCGTTTTAATGAACAACTCCAACTCTTGGGGCTCTGTTGGTAAGATTCTCATGCATTTAAATGACAACATTTGCAACCGAAATCAAGGATGTTAAGTCACTAGTTAGGAGTCAGCCTACTTTTAATGAGTACTCTTAAGTTTCTACTTGGGCAAAATATATTTTCTCAAGGGTTGAATGAGATACCATGATCTTACTAGTTTACAAGTTATCAGAATACACTCCACAAGGATGTTACAACCGATTCAACTAATGTAAATCACAAAATTTCAACAAATGCCCATGAGGTGTTGTAAATGTACACCAAAACAATTTGGCACCTTGCAACAACCAAACCAAATGTTCACAAGTACACAAGATGAAGTATGCATCACTTTCCAAGTTGTACACACATTTGTCTCCCAGTTGTGCTATTAAATTCAACGTAAATAATTTATCAGTACCAGTTATCAACTTCTCATTTAAAACTATGTAAATCCTCCTCTTAATCATCATCATACTCAATCTTGCAGATGGTCACAGGTTAGTAGAAGAACATGTCCTTTTTCAATTTTACCTAACAGTTTATGCACCTCAAAATGACACATCAAACAAAAACTACATATTGTACAATGTACATACAAAGCCAAGATGAGGACAATTCTGAACATTCCTTGTTCAAATGTGTGCATTATCCTGATGAAGGGACTGACTTCCTTGGTGTAACTAGTACAACTAATAAAACACTTCTTCCATACACATGTTAAGAAAGCTTTCAAATTTCAATTTACATATGTTTGGAAACTCCTCTGTATACGTATTGGTACTTTTAGTCCTGAAGAAGCAACATGAATGAAAAGGTTAAGTTTGTTTATATATACTACATGTACATATGAATGTGTTTCCACCCACAATGTAAGGTGGCATTGTATTATTACGTCAGGCTGTGTTTTGATCAGTGCCAGCAGCAGTAGTAGTAAATACAAGACAATGTGTTAGATGAGGTCCCCCCTAAATCAACCCCCCTCAGTCAGCCTCCTCAGGTGTGACTTGAAGATGGTGGACAGTTCTCCCCCTGTGACAGGTGATGTTCAGCTGCTGCCCGCTATTTACCGCATCGTAGATGTCTCGTGCTGACGTCACCTGTCGACCGTTGATACTGGTGATGACGTCGCCAGGACGGATACCCGCACTGGAACCACAAAAATGTGCAAAATTATCAGCATTGTCAAATCCAGTCCACGTTTATTGCTATCTAAGCATTATCTAGTTTTCACATGACTATAAAATCAGAAATTCACAAATAATCTTCATATTTCAGAGATCTTCTTGTTTTGGTGTCGGAATAGTTCAATCAGTACCTGCTACTGTAACTATTTCCATTACTGTAAATGCAGAAATGTTCGCGGTGGACACTTCACCGCGAAATTAAAACCACCGCGAACATTTTTCCATGGCAGTAAGACACTACAGTGCATGGTGCTACCGCGAAATTAAAACCACCGCGAAAAGTCCCTTTTCCCTCTACCGCGAAATTAAATCCCCGCGAACTTAAATGCATTTACAGTATTTTCCCCCAACTTTACCTGTATGCAGGTGACCCCACAATGATCCTGTGCACCAGTACTCCAGTCCGCACGTCAGGGAAGTCTGTTCTCCTCTCCTGCAGCTCCATGATGATGTTGGGTGTGAGCGTAACCATGGTGACACCAAGGTACCGCCTTTTGGGCGGGGAGGGAGGAGCAACCTGTCCTCTACCAAACCATCCTTTCTGGGCTGTTGGGTTTGGAATGTGAAAAATACACATTTAAAATTCAAATTATACATAAATCAAAGGACATCTTCTTTTTTTGTCATTCCCAATTGGAACGCTGACAAAAGAGAGGATGGTGCTTTTTCAAGCAGCCAACGAAATAAACATTTAACAGCAACATCTCTACTTAACATTGATTGTCTTACATTAGTCATGAATGGGCTATGCTACAGCTGCATTAAGCCTACATATCATAACTATGATTCTTTTACCTTTCTCCTTCTCTTCCACATTCTTCAAGAACTCCTTGACCTTGTCAATGGGAATGGCAAAGGAGATCCCAGTTGTGACCTTCATGGTATTGACCCCAATGACCTCTCCATCCAAGTTCACCAAAGGGCCACCTGAGTTACCAAACTGTTGAAAAATAATTTAAAAGATTGAAATGAGGACTGCAAAGTGTGATTGTACAATATGACCAAAGTTTGCAAGGGCTCAAAGTTGCAAAGTTTTCCTTACATTGATTGCAGCATCTGTCTGTATATAGTCCATATCGTTGTGTCGGAGTCCAAGTTCACGACTGCCCCTCTGCACGGAGCTGATCACGCCAGCTGTGATGGTGTTGCTAAGCGACAGTGGGCTCCCCATGGCAACCACCCATTCCCCAGGCCTCAAGGTGGAGGAGTTACCGAGCTTGACTGTTTTCAGTGGTGTCTGCACAGAGAACCAAAGATGGGCAACTATAGCAAGTATACACAGTTGTAAGCAAGTATACATAGTTGTAAGTTCTGCATATTGCTGTCAAGGTATGGTACATGTGCTGTCCTTATTAGTTGATAACAAATTCCAACAAGTTTTAGGTAGCAGTCACTTAGTTGCCTGATCAAGGTCAAGTGTTATTATTTTCATGCGATCATAAGTGAATGATTCATATGTATATCTTACAGTGACCATACCAGTGAAGCATCTCCGGAATATCAATTCTCTTTTTCATTATATTTCAGCCATACGATAGGTATGGTGAAATATATTGTTATATTGCAATCCATACATAGTATGGGATTGCAATATATTGTTTTTCCTTTCGTTCTCCTCCTGTCAAATCTTCAAATGGATTCAACTTTTTCATTTTTGGGCCAAATGAGCTGAAATTTGGCAGGGTGGTAGAAGTAGCAAATACCCCCAGGCGTTTTTTTCACTTTCTTGATAGAGGCCTTAGAATTTATGATATTTAGGGTTTTTGGTCATTTTTAGACAAAATATGTATATTTTGGGCCCCTGTGCCCTGGTATTACAAGCTAATGACCTGAAATTTGGTACAGATGTGCATTAAACATGTGAGCACAGAAAACCATCAACACTTTCTTCATAGATTGCTTAAAAAATGAGTTATTTTAGGGTTTTTGGCCATTTCTGACTAAAAATGTATATTTTTGGCTCCTATGCCCTTGTATTAAAACCAAATGACATGAAATTTGGTACATAGGTGCGTTTGACATATGACCACAGAACCCCATCAACGCTTTATTCATTGTTTACTCCAAAAATGAGTTATTTTAGGGTTTTTGGCCATTTTTTGACTAAAAATGTATATTTTTGGCTCCTATACCCTTGTATGAAAACCTAATGACCTGAAATTTGGTACAGAGGTGCATTGAACATATGCTCACAGGACCCCATTGACACTTTCTTCATAGATGACTTCAAAAATTAGTTATTTTGGGGTTTTCAGCCATTTTTGACTAGAAATGTATATTTTTGGCTTCTATGCCCTTGTATGTAAACCAAATCACCTAAAATTTGGTAGAAAGGTAAATTGGACATATGATAACAGGACCCCATCAACACTTTCTTCATAGAACACTCATAAAATGAGTTATTTTGGGATTTGTAGCCATTTTTATCTAAAAAATGTATATTTTTGGCTACTATGCCCTTATATTGAAACCAAATGACCTAAAATTCGGCATGAAGGTGTGTAGGACAAGTGCCCACAGTACTTCATTTTCCCATTGAGCAAACATTACTTCAAATTGTTGAATTTGGGATTTTTTCAAGGATGAAGATGGATTGCAATATGCTGTATTTGCTCCTAAGCAAATGTCGGCCTTTCTAGTATTCGTAATGTTTCTTTCTTTCTCCTGTCAAATCTTCAAATCGATTCAACTCCGTCGTTCCTGGACCGAATTACTTGAAATTTGGCACAAGGGTAGAGTGGGTCAATACCCAGATGCTTTTTTCTCATTTTTTTCATATCTTCCTTTAAAATGATTTTATTCATGTTTTTTGCAATTTTTATGTACATTTTGCCCCCCTGTTCCCTGGTGTTACAGCCGAATGACCTAAAATTTGGTACAGAGGTGCCTTGATCATATGCCCACAAAATTCCAAAAACAATTTTGGCATACGGTACAGCAAAATGCGTAATTTTGGCATTTTTTGCCATTTTTTGCCCCAGAAATAACATTTTTTGGCTCCTATACCCCCATTTTACAACCAAATGACCTGAAATTTGGTATAGGAGTGCCGTCTACATATGCGCACATGAATTCATTGACACCTTTGGCATACAGTACAACAAAATGCTTAATTTTGGAATTTTTTTGCCATTGTTTGACCAAAAACGTACGCTTTTCGCTCCTGTTCCCTGGTCTTGTAACCAAATGACCTACATTTTGGTAAATAGGTGCACTAGATATTCATTCAAATGACCCATGTATAATTTCTGGCATAAACCACTTCAAAATGATATATTTTGGTACTTTTTAAGTAATTCTCCACTGGCCAGAGGGTCAACGACCTCAAGGTCGTTGACCTCTCCCACCTGAAGACAGCATGTGCATATGTCTATATATACTAGTAACTTGATTAAAGAGGCAACCAATCACGTAGCCTGAGTCAACATCCCAAAGGGGATTGGCAGCCAATCAGTGAGCCCGGTGTTATCTGGATGAGTCCATTCTGGCACGGAGGGGGTACATATTTTTTAAATTCATCATTCGACTGTTGATTATTTAATGTCTCTCAATGGGAGTATTTTTGAACTGGACTATTTTGCAATTTTACATGGGGTGTACTGGAAGAGTCCATTATTGCATGGAGGGGGGCATTTTAAAAAAAAATTGTTTATGGACTTTGGTGATTTGACATGTCAAAGTGTTTCAGTGTGGTTGTTTTTTGACTGGTCAACTTTGCAATTTTACATAGGTTGTGCTGGAAGAGTCGATCCTTACATGGGGGGATTTTTAAAATCCATTTTTGGGACTTTGGTGATTAAGTCCAATTTTAGCGGATGTATTTTTGGACTGCACCACTTTACATAGGGGCATCGCAAAAAGAGTCCATTCTTGCATGGGGATGTTTTCAAATTTAGTTTTAGAAAGGTGATAATTCAATATTCCATTTTTAGTGGAAGTGTATTGGGACTGGTCTATTTTACCTTTTCATGCCTTTTTGCTTAGTTCAACCTTGACCATGTTTTCAGTGAGAGTATTTCTGGACTGGTCTATTGTGCAAATTCACATGGGGTGCACTGGAAGAGTCCATTCTTGCACTAGGAATTTTGTAAGATTCATTTTTGGGTGTCATTAAGTGTCATTAGTGGAAGTGACTTTTAAACAAAAGTGTTCGATTCTTGCACATGGGTGATTTTGGAATAGCCTGTTGTTGCATGGGGAGGGAGATGGCTGAAATATGCTGCATTTGCTCTCAAGCAAATGTCGGCCTTTCTAGTTCAAAATACATCTGTGATACATTGTATCTGTATCTGTATCTATATAGCCGGTATAACCGCCGTTCGGCGTAACACACCAGCTTTCATTGCACATAACAGAAAGGCTGTGAAAGTAATTTATCTAAACAAAAATGACCTACGTTGCAGTTGATGATCTTGACTGCTGCAATGTCCGCAGCTTGGTCCACGAGTGTCACGACACCATCGAGCAGTCTCCCGTCCTGTAGCCGGACTTTCACATACCTCTTATTCGCTACGACGTGAGCATTGGTTACTACCAAGCCGTCTTCACGTACAATGAAGCCAGAACCATTAGAGGTGGGAGCTCGACCCCCTGTGAATGGATTCCTGGGGAAATTCAAAGTCATGGATTAGGGGTAGGTACCGGAAAAAAATGGACCTGAAAAAATTCAGTGGACTGGATCTCAGACAGATTAGACAATGAACAGATTATAACAGCAGGTATTTACACATGTTGGTATGTATCAGTCCAGGAAAATGTCAACAGTTTCAGCATTTTCAATAGAATATGTACATTTCAAATTAATTCTAAAATTGTAGAGAGACCAATGAAATAAAATAATGATTAGTAAAAGCAAAGTTAATGTCCCCGTACCCTTCATTCACTGATTTAGATGACCAATGGACAAAACAGCTCTCACTATCATATGTACATCTATGACGCAATACGTGGAGCATGTTACCAAAGTTAGCATGATGACTCATACATGGGGGAATACATATTATCAGCTCATTACACAACAGTGCCTTTCATAGTCTAGAATCAGCACTTACAAACTATATCAAGTACAATGTATTTGTAATATGATAAAAGTTAACTCTAAAATATAAAAATGAGCAACGTCTTTGAGTTTGATCGATCAAGTTTGAACCCGGAAGTAAAGATCGTTGACTTACTTTCCTTGGATTTCTATGTAAACCACTGCCGGTGACGCAATTTCCACAACGTCTGCGATGAAATTAAACTGTTTGGACCTTGGTATTCCTCCGTATCCTTCCCCTCCATAGAAAGGCTCTGCAGCGTCCACTTTTTTCACAATCGAACTTTTCTCCTTGTCAGCTGAATCCGTACTTGGCCAGATGTAGGGGACTCCGAATTTACCGATGACATAACCCCAAGCAAAACAGCCGACAACAATACCGCTGTCTCTCAAATACTTGTAACCTTTGGATGTGTTGTTTCCCACTGATGTGGAGCATGTCCTCAAATAGAAACCTGTCCTTGTCATTTGCGGAGAAACCACCTTTTGGCATAAACTTGCGCGGAGAAGTTCACACACACTCCTACGAAAAGCCGCCATTTTCAGTTCTTCCCGTCATCCTCCTCCAGGAAGAAACTACTAACTTTGGAGGGGTGAAAGTTTCCTTGGATTTATATCGAGACATGACACATGTGCTGCGCTGTTTATGAGTACGAGTTTAACGCGTATTACGTGTAACGTTAAGTTAGAGACAATTTTCAAACTGAATCTATTCTGAAATAAAAACAGACGTTGCCAGTGCATTCTATAGAACCTCTGGTAGGAACAATTCATACATTTCTAACTAAAGATGGTTGAAAAAAATAAAAACTTCCAAACTGCAACAAGATTTTTTGGTTAAAATTGAAGCAAAGTGTTATATTGTTTCTTGAATAGCACAATACGCATAGCACAAATCCTGTAATACAGATGCCCTTTCTTTCATCCAAGCTCTTTTTTTTAATTATTTTTTTTCCATTACAGTCTTGTCTATTTGGGACTGTAACTAGTACAATGTAATGGATATCTTTTTTCTTCTTTCTGATCAGACAGTCTTGCCATCCATAGATACAAGTAAATAATATTTCACAGAACGGCTAAACAGTGTCATATATCACATTTTTGCCAAAGGCAAAGTTCCTTTTATCTAGTCGTTAAATGTACAGTATCATCATCATAACATTACACATAACATAACTATACTTAACGGAATATGGATCATTATGATGATATAAATAAGAGCGATGTCCCATAGCGAGCTCGAAGTTCAGGTCCGAGGGTTGTCACCCAGTGTTTTTTTATGACCCTAATGTAGTCTCTCCCCACGCAGCCGCAATGCAAGGTGCATGTCCCTGGGCATGACGGTGACTCGTTTGGCATGAAGGGCGCACAAGTTCAAATCCTCGAACAACCCCACAAGGTAGGCCTCTGCAGCTTCCTGTAGGCATCAAACAATAAACAGTCATTTAGACAAAATCTTTAAACAAACTGCTATTGCGCAAGTGACCATTATTTCATTTGATTGTTCACCAACAAAACATACGGCTCTTTGCTCAATTATAACCAACGGGAGCTTTCATCCTTGCTATAAACGTACAGCTATTACATTTCTGCAAAATTTCAAGCTGAGGCACGTACTTGCAATGCAAAAAGCGCATCGACTTGAAACTTCAATTCCAGGTTGAACCGCCAGGCGACCTCTCTGACTAGTCGCTGGAAGGTCATCTTGGGAATGAGAAGTGCCGTGCTGCGTTGGAACTTGCGGATCTCTTTGAGAGCTTTCCTCCCTGGACGGAAACGCCTTTGCATTTTCCTCTTGTCTGCATTGTACATCTTTGTGCCTGAAAATAAATCATTGTACAGTATCATTATATGAACTGCTAGTTCAGCCTGGCCGTTTTCGTAACGTATGGAGGTTTTCAGACAGGTATAATTAATCGTATTGATAATATTTTAGAAAAACATACGGTGCTCAGAGTGTTGATCTGATCATACAAGCAACGGAGAGATCGCTTGCAAACAGTTCTAATAAGTTCTAGTACTGGACGTTTCAAATTGTTTTAATTTTCGTTCCATTGATAACGTTAGTCCTAACTCAATCTGCTATACTATGAAAAAATCACTGAATGTTCTTTGACCATATCTTATTGCGGGGGTGTTTTTTTTTTCTTCAACTTCATAGCAATACGCAGCATTCACCTCGGCCTTGCGTGCCGTGTTGATTCGCTGCCTCCGTGACGAAAGGAGACGGCCAGGGCTGTGTAGTCGATCTCACCGGAGAGGCGAACGTCACTGGTCTTTGTCGTGAGCCACGCTTTCTCGAGAGTTGCTTGGTTCGAGCCATTAACTTGTCAACCAGCAACCACACACAAGAATTCCCTAGTGACGAAGATAACAAATAAAGTAAGCCGACGTCAACAGCGCTATCAAATGTTACCCTTAAACAGAGCAAGTTTCTCACAATTACATGACAGCAAATGGTATCATTACGGTATTACCTGAGGCTTAGATAAATACACTTTCGGTGGCAGTCTTACTCTACCTAACGTTACAAGTACTTTATCCAGCACACTATGCTGAAGGTTGGAATTCAAAAATGGCGGCAAGGTGATCAAAGCTAATGCGCATGCGTTGTACAGTTGTCGTCTGCAATGACACGGCATCAGAACGCAAAGGTAGAGACTATGATCTCATCATCATCATCCGGGCGTGCTGGTTGCACGGATGGCCATGACTCTCTTCCTCCATCCTTCCCTATCCTCCATAGCCTTGGGCAGTTCTTCAGCCGAGCAGCCAGAATCATCACAAAGTTGATGTACATATGTTTTGCGTAGTCTACCTCTGATCTATTTTAAGACCTTTTAATACTTAAAAGTTATTAACGTTATTGCAATACTTTGCTAGAACTACTTTTCTGGAGTACTTGTTCAATGAAGCATTCTAACAAATAGCCAGACTGTGAGTAAGATGCAATTAATACTACTGAATTTGTAGGCGTTAAAGGATCAAATCTCAAACAATTTTCAGATAACGCGGTAACACTCACCGAGTTAACAAGTGCAACAGTGTTGGAGGATCTAAGCTCTAAGATGATTTTGTTCCAAAACTGACAAAACTTCCCGCATTTTCCATTGTTCTCCTCCGGGTTCAATTGAATGACCAATCAATGATGTTCACGAAACATATTCAGCCAAACAAATTTGAACATTGTAGGATTAATATCCATTGGCATAATACCGGTCGGTTTACTGAAATTTCTGAAGCAATGCTAATTTGGCAAATGATCAACGCATCATTTTCTCCAGTTACATGTTGCTGTTACAGCTTACCTTTGCCACTTCTTCTGTGTAAATTATTTTGTCTCCCTGGTCCTGCTAAAAACATCATATCGTAATTGGAACACACCGCAGAATTGCACGGAGAACGGGCGCGTGGTTGGAAGGGGTGCACTATACCGGCCGAACGAAACACGGCACAATTAACTGCCGCTATGTACCTTTATACATCCTCTGTTGTTCCTTTCTTTCCTGTTAGTAGTTGCACAAAACAAAAATCTGCATGAGCATACAAAAAGTCATGAGAAAATGGGCGTATACTGACAAGAATTTTCATTTAATTTTGGTCCGTCACAACCGCTATGACGTAAAACTTTACTGCTGGCCGTAGCATTAAAAATGGCGGGAAAATGGTGGCGTACGTTCAATTTGACCCATTCAGCCGTAGATCCGGGCGATAATGCAACGGTTCCTCACACTTTTACACGAGTTGTAGGTCACCAAAAGAAATTCAAGATTGCTGTTGAATCATGCTCGTCTTGTGCCGTGAGCACATGTGATTATTATCTACAAATCTGGCGATGAACGTGACAGTGTGTTTGTCCCACGACGAGCTCGCCTGCCCCGAAAATGACCTGAAACCTTTTGGCCTTGTTGTCTTGGAATGCATTGTTATCGATGCTTTGTAAATTATGTATTGGACACCTAGATGTCTGAAGTGTGCATACCAGAGAAATAACTATTGTTGCATGTGTAGATCTCTTTAAGTTCCACTATTTTTAATCGACCGGTATAAGGCTTATGACCGGTATTATGCCAATGCATGTTACAGACAACACTTGTGCAAGTAGTTTGGCCTAAATTACACTTAGTTGTCTCACCAGTAGGAAATAGTAATGCCACTAAAATGTTACAGACATCTTACAAATGCACTTGTATATGCCCATGCAACAGATAAGATAATGTTCCTTGTTGCTGACATGCTAGTAACCCGGACGTTTTGCCAACACTCTTTGTACGGCAGCATGTATGAGGGTGAGTCAAGACGCCATGCAATTGGTTTTATAACAAGCTTAAGTTATGTTTTAATCGAGTTGAAATTTGGCAATTTGACAAAACGCATTGGAAGTCTGTCAGACGATCAATTCCTCTAGTAGATATAGATCTACCCCACTTACAAATGTGCCCTTACAATTTTGTCGGTTATATAACAATTTTCATTTATGAACTCCAAGTAGTTCCGCTTTTACAGCTGCTGAGATGAAATGGGTTGTGATATCAACCAGAACCAGCTTGTTGATCAAAGGCTTTTAATATAGTAGAATATTTTCCCATTAACAAAAAGGAACGAAGCTTGACAGTATACTAGTAAAGACCGAGAAGTATACTAAGTTTTCAAGATGTTGTTTCTCTTATTTCAAGAAAAAATGTTTGAAAAAATGTTCATCAACACGACGCACATTCAGGGCCTTGGTGTCCGCTCTGAATTCAGCTCGCAATCACTCCACTCCAGCAACGCCAACGGAAAAAGAAAACTGAATTCACAGATGAAAATAAGCATATAGAGATCAATTGGACCATTTGGCACTAGACTTTATGAGAATCATCTGCGAAGAGCTTGTACTAATTCACAATCATGTGAAATATCAACCTTTAAAACCTTTGATTGTCCGGAAGTGTGCACTTTGATTAAAAAACATAGCACTGTTTGAATAGCAAGATTAAACGGTAAGATGACCTTTTGACCGCGCATTGAACACTCATTGATTTGATTGGTGTTGGCCGGTTTCACGAAGGTAACTGGAGGGCAAGGAGACAGGTTCGGCACACTCCCCACTTCCGGTTCTATCTCAAGAAAGCCTTTCAATATCCGGTTTCCTGTTTGGATCGAAGAAAGTTCAACTTGTTTTCTAAGGTCAGCATTTTGAAGACAAGCATCGTCGCAACTTTGTGGTAGTGCTTCCACTACAGCGGCGGTACAACTAGAAGCCATGATGTTGTTTGTTCAATTCCTGTTCGGATTATCCATTGTGTCTTGCGTCTGCTTGTCAACAACAATAGGTGAGTTTGACTACTATTGTCACGTGTGCCGTCATAACAACATGTGATGATCACACGGTAGCAAACTTGAAGTAGATAACATCTTTATGTCGCTATATAAATGTTATCAACCCTCTCTGCATATTCTTGGGGTTGTCCACTTTAAGAATGATGCTGATTTGGGGGACAAACAACCTGTTTTTGATATCTTTTAATCAACCTTTGACTAGTTCATTACCTTGAATGATCTTGCTTTGTATGTGACAAACATTAGGTAGGAAAACATTTTGCTCATAGGTATTTGCATGTTTAATAAAGTATGAATACATTTCAATAGTAATGATTTAAAACTTTAGCATAAAATCGTTTACGGTACTGGATTGTACCAAGCTCGTTGAGTGCTGCAAACATCATCTTACTCACGTACGGGAATGGACTTTGTTTTGCAGCCCAGTTCCCGTCGGCCTCTGATGAGGACTATGTCCCCTGCTGGACGGGAGCCCAGTGCGACCCTTGCCCCGCAGGCTTCGTCGGCAGCGTCAACGGCCAGAGCCGCTGCTGTCCGAACTGTGCCCCACAAGGTAGGGAGCGCGCTTGTACGGATACGGCATCAATAGTCTCTAGATATTCAGTCAGGAACAGTCAGCAGATGTTGGAAGAAGGTCTGCATCTTTTCCGTAAGGCGTAGGAAAGATCGGAAGGGATCCGAAGAGAAGAGTTCCAACCCTCCAAAGGTGGTGAGTTAGAAAAAAAATAGACCTATGACATTTAGAAGACATACGACCTTCCCTACTAATATCTGCTTGCAGATTAGCCTTCAGTCTTGGGAATCCATTTCCTGTAGGCTTTGGAGGAGGCAGATATTTTTGGCGACGCCTCAGAAGCGGAGTAGAAGAGCACAGGTACAGATTACGTGTACAAGATGTTCAAATATTCATTAT
>NC_049982.1:21457172-21458389 GCF_000003815.2 Branchiostoma floridae
GTGTCATAATCATATGGTAAACTGTATAACTTGAATGTCTACAGGTAAATCAGGACCTGGAGGTGAGGAGCCACTAGCCGTAAGGGCGGCCAGTACGGGGGAGGAGGAGGCAGCCGGGCCGGCGGACGGGCCGGGGGAGGGGGAGGATACTCCCGGGCCGTCAACAGGGTCACACCGGGAGAAAGGATCGCCGTGACGGTGGGCGAGGCGGGGACTCCGCACTACGCCAAGCCGGGAGACGGGGTGGTGGTTGTCGCCTGGGGACGGGAGATCAACCCGACAGGGGACATGGTCACCTGCCCCGGCTGTGCCGACTGTCCCTGTCTGTGGGCTGAAATTACACCAGGTAATTCTGCCATCCATGTGTACCCAACTTCGGTTAGGGAGGTTCTCTCCCGGTTGGGACGTAAAGCCGCAGGTCCCGTGTTTGAGGAGAGCCATGCCTCGAGCTCACCACACTTGTCGAAAGGTACCGATACTGGTCCATCCTGCAGTGAGTGGATCAAACCTGGTCTTACGCAGCTTGATTGTGCTTACTGTTAAAAAAATGACGTATTACGTCTAAAGGCGGTTTACTGGTAATGCAGAACAAACAGACAAAACTAAACAGAAAAATAAGAAAGTCAAAGAAAAAGACAGCAAAAAGGAGAGAAAATGAAAAGAATTGGAAAGGGGTGGAAAGATGGGAAGATAGAAAAGGAGGGAGTAGGGGGTGAAAGTGGAAAGACCAGAAAAGAAAGAAAACGAAAGACATGTATGCACTTCATATGCACTTCCTGAATCATTTTAATTCACATATCTAGATCCCGCTGTTCCGGTAACCACCGAGCCTCCCCCTGTACCCGAGAATGAGAGGAGGAGGTGTACCGGAAGTGCCGGTTACTGTCCAGGTGCACACGTGACCGGTGCGCGGTGTGTAGACGGTTTCTGTGAGTGCTCCGGTCAGGAATACCAGAAATACACCTGCTTACGTAAGTTGACGTTTCCTTTTTGGTCTAGAATTACATTCATGTAAATTACTGAACAGATGAATGTAAAGATGCACTCTCACTGCACTTGCGTCAAGCTTGCGTCACTGCGGGGTTCGTACACTGCGTCACTGTTTTGTTATTTTCTCCGTTTTCTTAAAATAATTTATATACTGCGTAATACGTAAAAGTATGACTTAGAAGACGACAAACTACACAAAAAGTAAGAAAATTCGTTCTTTATCTCTG
>NC_049982.1:21458489-21509713 GCF_000003815.2 Branchiostoma floridae
CTGCTTCAAACTTCCGTACAGACGGCATCACGCGGAAGGACCAACGACTTTACATTCATCTATGTATCATGTATCGCATGCTGTACACCGTAGCTGGATATTGCGATCATATATATCTCGAAGTTCATATTTTAGAGTAATAGAGAGAAAGAAGTTGGTGCAATACTATAGTGTAACGGTATATCGTATAATCTAAAGCCATTGCAGCTTTTAGCCAATCAAACCTGTCATCTTAATCACCCTAGCGGTTGTCGGAAGCTGTGCAATATCACGTGACTCCAGCGACGCACGAGCTGTGCCTGGTTTTCAGTCCAGGTCGGGTGAGGTGTACAGTTGTGTAGCGGAGGACAACAGTCAGTATGAAGTCCACGCTCTGGCCGTGTATGAAGGCTACGGACCACGAAGGTATGTCAACATGTGCGTGTGTACAGCCTTTTCATCGGAACAGAAAGAATCCAAAACTTTTGTTGTTTATTCTCTTTGGCCTATGAAGTCTGTCAGAGTTGCCAAACGCAAACTAGACTATAGTTCCACTTTATAAAATGTTTGTCTATTTCATCCGTCTAGGGGTTTCCAACAGGAGCCAACAGGGGGAGCCACAATGAACGTGTACGTCACCGCGGACCGGCTGGCCAAGCCTGTCGTGTTTGTGTTGAGTTCTTACGAGCCTGTCAACTGGGTGATCCATCTACCGGATGATGTCGAACTTCATAGAGTTGACCTGGTATGTGGAAGCGAATTGCTTTTGTGGCGTGTTAAATAAAAGCACTTTGGGAAGTTGTGTTCTCCAGAATGATACAGGTTTCTGTAAAACGAATTCAATACAGTCAACAAAGTAATAACAATTAAAAATATTTTGGCTAGATGGCCTACTATCTCACGCAACATACCAGTGTGACCGTGCGACGTGGATCAGTCAAAAGGGTGCTACGCCTGTCTGGTCGGATAGGGGGCGTCCCTGCGTGTGCGTACGGGAAAGACGAAGGCGGTTGCGACACACTGGAGCTGTTGAAATACATCCAAGAAACATTTGGACCCGTGACGTCTTTCACCGGAACATATAGGGCGGCGCAGTGGAGTTTGCGCATAGGTAAATGGTTTACTACTAACGTTACATACAAATCTGGATGAATATGTAAATTCATTCGTTGTCATCTGTCTTTCAAAGCGTGAATAGATAAAATGACATTTAGGTTTCAACATATTCCCAGACGAGTGCTTAATATATGCTCTCAGGGCAATTTCCTCATGCGAAATTTCACTTTTGATATGCACAATTTTATGTGCAACTGTCCAATATCTATTAACATTAAGCCAGATAAGACACCGTATATAACGTTAGATATGGAAATAGTGCTTGGTCACATTGATATAACTTGCGTTTGACATCGTTTCAGGACAACCTCCTGAAGAGTCGATTCCGCCTGGTCAGGTGCCATGTTGGACTGGCTCCCAGTGTGACGCATGCCCATCCGGGAATGTAGGGAGCGTGAACGGTGACAAGCGCTGCTGTCCGAACTGCGCCGCTCAAGGTAGGCGGCGCTTTTGAGCTTTCGACGTGCAGTGTTACCGTCGGAACAACGCTGTTGATTGACTACAGGAGAGTAACTGCGACTGTGGAGATCATCAAGTAACGCTAACGCCATATATAAACATCTTGGGACTCATGACTGTCTGTAAGACAAAATTTGTGGATGAATACAGCTGATGACGGCATCTTGTCGTTACAGGTTTGATACTGTCACCCTCCTTCTGCTTTTGCCGCCGGACGCCTGAAACAGATGAAGATGGCGAGGGAGGAGAAATATTAGACACAGGAAGTGACGGTATGTTTTCGTCGGTACTTAGAATTACAAGGCATAATTTGTGGTGATCAAAGAGAAAAAAAAGGAATACTTGTACTGCTTGATCATCAATATTGATTATATATGTTTGTGTGCATCACAGGTTCTAAAGGACAAGTTAAGTTCACCAGGTCCGGAGTATTTGTTGTTCCTGACGGGGTGACCGCCGTTGACGTCATCTGTATCGGAGGTGGGGGAGGGGGGCGTGACGACCATGCCGAGATCCTGGGGGCCTATCCGTACGGCGGGAACGGCGGGAATTCTTCCTTCGGACGGTACCTGACGGCGGAGGGAGGGAAAGGCGCCAAGGCGGGAAACGCCGGTAAGTGCAGCTACAAAAGGCATGATCAATACAAAATGGATGGGCGCTGATGAACTTAAAAAGAAAACTGTAAATCAAAAGGTAGACCACCACGACGAATTTCCAATTCTCTTGAGCCAATGAATGGACTCACTTGAGACTACAACATGACGTTGGCATAAACGATAAACGTGCGTAACGTTAACGACTCGGAAGGTACAGGAGGTATCAACGGTCGCCTACTAGTCGCTAGAATGGCGGAAATCTGTGCAACTTTAACAATTTGTAGTGACATCTTGTGTCCCTAGGCGGAGAGGGTGGGAAAGGGACCGTGGCGGACGGAGGACAGGGCGGGGTTGGAGGCGGGTGTAGCGCAGGCGCAGGAGCTGCCGGACAGACATCAGGAGGCGGAGGCGGGCTGGTGCCGGGATCCTCCACACACCCGTTCTGTGGGGCAGGGGGCAGCAGCGGCGGGTCCTCCTGCGGATCCGAGTTTGAGGATATGCCTCCAGGTGTGTACCCTAATACTAGGCCAGATTCGTAACAAAACACCAGGTAGATACAAGATTTACGTTTCAAACTTTCGATGGAAACAATACAGAAACTGAGGTCGGTTCCGGGCGGTCGGGTAACGGGAAACATTTTTCTATACCAGACATAAGCAAGAACTTTTGCGCATAAGATCAGGATACATTATCATATCCTGCAATAGTAAGTTGACCTTACGGTTCTTTTTAATCTAAGATCAGACAAGAGAGATGATAGATGTAAAGATATATAATACTGGGAGTTAAGTTTTTTTTTATTTAATAAACATTTTTTTCATGAACCACAGGTAAATCTGGACCTGGAGGTGAGGAACCAACAAGCCGTAAGGGCGGTCAGTACGGGGGAGGAGGAGGCAGCCGGGCCGGCGGACGGGCCGGGGGAGGGGGAGGATACTCCCGGGCCGTCATCAGGGTCACACCGGGAGAAAGGATCGCCGTGACGGTGGGCGAGGCGGGGACTCCGCACTACGCCAAGCCGGGAGACGGGGTGGTGGTTGTCGCCTGGGGACGGGAGATCGACCCGACAGGGGACATGTTCACCTGCCCCGGGTGTTCCGACTGTCCCTGTCAGCAAACTGACGCTGTAACAACACAAGGTGTTTACTTAACTTAATATGTATACATCATACATTGCATCACGAACATCACGTATTCAGATCCGTCTCCAATTTTTCTTTTCTTAAAATGAACCGTTCTTTCTAACCAGCTCCAGACCCTGCAGAAGTCACCGTTCCGGCGACGGTAGAAAGGGCCCGCTGCATCGGGAGCAGTGGGTACTGCTCGGGGGCTCGCACTACCGGGGCCAGGTGTGTCGATGGGTTCTGTGAATGCACGAAAAAACACTACCAGCGGTACACGTGCTTACGTAAGTACAGCCTTTATTCTGTGTGTATGTTTCCCAGCCTCTCTCTGAAGTCAGGTTCCGCATAGCTCACCCGAGTGTCAATCCAGCCTGCTACCCTAACTTTCCCAACGTCGTTTTTTGTCCATACTCATTAGATTACTATATTTGGTGCGATCTTGCTTGCCAGCCAATCATAGTACCTCGCGCAACTGTGCATACTTCACGCGACGCTGTTTTCGACCAATCAGCTGCACTCACCTTAGAAATTACTGTCCTACTGATCTAGCCAGCTCAGCCACTCCGTGGTGCTCTGGCTGGCTGGTAGCTATAGACCAATGTAAATAAAACGAAAATTCGATAAATTTAACGAAAGGACCGACCGTAAGCCAAATTGTCACTTAGTTTGTCTGTACTTGTTTATCACCAAAAGCGGTTGTTGGGAGCTGTGCCATAAGACGTGGATCTGAAAATGCGGAGGCCTCCCAGGCTGCAGAACAGACCTTCAGCTGTGTCGCTGATGACAACAGCCAGTATGAAGTGCACGTGCTGGGGGTGTACGAGGGGGTCGGACGCAGAAGGTGTGTACAGCTCATTGTCTATGGGCATGTTTTCTGAATTATAACCGTATCCCTGTGGCATATAATCCCGAGAATATCAGACTTGCGGGTAGCTCGTCAATTTCCGTATATCTTGGTGACAACTAATCATTTTCTCTATGTCAAAACATAGTGTGCTTTTGCACGTACAAAGTTTGCATATTTTATTATTTCGAGGAACTTATATTCGATTTGTATGGACTGCATTATATGCACACTGATGCGACCAAAGCAAAATCTATTTTGTCAAATTTCAGGTTGGCAGGGGAGATGAACGTACACGTGACCACAGGCCAGGTCTCAAAACCTCTGGTCTTGGTGTTTAGCTCGTACGAGGCGGTCAACTGGGTGCTCCACCTGCCGGAGGACGTGGAAGTGCACAAAGTGCTTCTGGTAAGAACAAGAATTTGTGGACCTGGGAAAAACCTGACATATCTGGCAGCAGAGATCACACAGTGCTTTTGTTGCTTTTGGCTACACAATTTTGATGAAATGTGACGAGTTAACAATTGTTTCCGCAGATTTCGTATAATATCGACAAAAGTGACGTAACTCTGCGGAGGGGTTCCGTGAACGATGTGCAGCGCCTGTCAGCTAGGACAGGGGGCGTTCCTGCATGTGCATATGGGAAGGACGACGGAGGCTGCAAGACTGTGGAGATGCTGAAGTACATCAAAAGACAGTTTGGACCCGTCTCGTCTTTCGCTGGAACATACAAGACAGACAGATGGAACTTGAGAATTGGTGGGTATATGATTTTTTTTCAAGTTTACCAGTCGACTGTGTTCAGCAGCGTACAAAAACCTTGCGCGACTCGTGAGTAGTTTGATATTGACCAAACTGAATTTCTTCAGGTTCAGTAGAAGCGACGCCGTCCCCTAAGCCTCCTCCCCGATGTGAGCCGCTCCAGGTACGGCTGTGTGAGGGGCTGGGGTACAACAGAACGTACCTGCCGAATCTAGTAGGGCACGAGTTACAGCAAGATGCGGAACTCCAGCTGCAAACCTACACACCTTTGATTCAGTACGGCTGCTACGAGCATTTAAAGGTCAGTTACATAGAGGATTTGACAGCAGTGCATAATGACCAATCTAGACATATCACCGAAATCAGATGTAATTTTGTGTGCATATGTTTGTCGTTGGTATGACCTGTACTGAGATCGGACGGGCATAAATGTACAATAAATGTCTTCATTCATTCATTTGTTGCATGTCTCGAGCTGGTAAGAATGGAATTATATACGTATGGGAAGATGGATACACTTTAGCAAACGCAATGTTACACCTTCATCACATAACAGGTTTGTTCTTTTCGTCGACAGTTGTTCCTATGCTCGATGTACGCGCCTCCTTGCGGAAGTCCCCCGCCATGCCGCTCCTTCTGTCTTGCCGCCAAGCGCGATTGCCTACCCGTCTTGTCCGAGTTCGGCTTTCCGTGGCCGTCAGCTTTGGACTGTGACAAATTACAAGATGTGACTTGTGAGGAGCCAGAGGAGGAAGAGGAGGAAGAGGACCAGGATGAGGAAGGTCAGCATCACCTAGATCAAATCTAGTGTTATATCTTAACACTAACTTTACCCCTCCAAAGTCAATAGGTATCAAAGAAGGATAGGCGACGGGAAAAGATGGGAGGATAATATCACGGAATGGACAGGCATGACACAAAGTGAAAGATTAAGAAAAACAGGAGTCCAAGAAGACCGTGTAGAAAACTGGTTGTCAGAAATCTATCTTTTATTTGTTGTTCGGTGTGCCGGCGGACTAAACGATAGATGAAATGAGAAGGTATGAGATGAGAGAGTTGTCGGAAAGAAATACTAGAACTAAACAATTAATAAAAAGACAGTTGACGCGTTGAACTGAACATCCGACATTTTCTTGTTGACAGAATACCACGTGAATAAGTGGACGGTGTCCCCCACCGGTTGCCCATGCTGGTTTAACGAGAGCAGGGAAGACTGTGCGTGCTGTGCAGATGGAGGTTGTCAGTGCGACGAAGGAACCGACATGTAACGTTAACTTTACTTGTTGTGCAACTGTTTTAGGTAACGTTATAGGGAGAAGTCAAAGGAAAGGTATTCTGCGCATTCTTAAAATTCATCCAAAAATAGTATTAAAGTTTCGACAACTTTTCAAAAAAGATGTCAAGACGCACTATCAACGACGAAACAGTAACGTGATAGCTTGTGGACAATATTTACAACATTGAGTGACAGTTCCAGCATTTTGCAGGCACTTGTGCGTAGAGTGTAACAGTGACCAGCAGTGCGAGGCGGAACCGTGGGAGATTACCGGTACAGGGTGCGAATGTTGGTTCGACACATCCAGACAGGACTGTGCGTGTTGTAGGTAAGATGTCGTAAGGTTTACCTCTGTAACAATTTTGTGTCAAAGCAATCATTTATTTACTTTAGTTGCAAGACTGCACAGCCTTGTCTATATTAACGCAAAACGGTAAAAGTTACTAGAACAGAAACTGTAGCACTGATATAGATAGATAGATAGAAAAAGCATGCAGTTGTTTTAGTAACTTTGGTATAGTGGATCTGTAGTGCCCGTTTAATGAAAAATACTCTGTTAAACAATTGTTACGCATGGTGATTAACCCTGAGTCAGCTACCATTAGAACAGGGCGGATGTGTACATGTAATTTTGCCATCTTACAGGTACGGTGGGTGTCAATGTGACGAAACCAGTCCCCACAGGTGCGCCAGGTGTGGGGACGACTGCGGGATGGACATGTGGACTCTGACATCTGACGGGTGCGCCTGCGAAGACGACGACACCAGGGACGGTTGTGCTTGTTGTAAAGATGGCGGTTGTCAGTGCGGAGGCACACAGTCGCATAGATGCGTCCAGTGCGGCCATGAAGATGAGTGTGGTGGTGACAGTCACTCATCGACTGCGCCTCCTGACCTGCCCACTACCCCGTCACCAGAGACACCGCCCACCTTCGCCGAACAGCCGGCCAACACCACTGTGGAGCCGGGGGAACAGGTCATCCTGCCGTGCCGTGGGAACGAGATCAACGGAGAAGAGCCAACCTCCACTTGGTTGAAAAACGGGAACGAGATTTCTGGCTTCATGGGAGGGATTTTCCCGCTGGCCACTGGTGGGCTGCTGGTGATAGTGGACGAACAGAACAAGGGAAAGTACACATGTAGGCTCGACTTTAACGGTAAAACAGCGGAGGCTACTGTGTGGGTTACTTTCACTTCTGACAGTAAGTTCTAGTTCTTATCACAAGCAATCAAATTACACAATCTGTTACGCTTTGTTTGTACTGACATTTACATTTATTTTGACTGTCGTTTCTTGTGGCCTTAAATAAGAGTTCAAAAGACATAAAGGTATCCCATATATGTAAGCTGGCATTAAAATATGCGTATGTATATTATAGAGCCCACAGCGAGATTGGGTAAAGAGAATTTGACGTTCTTTATGTTCTTTGGTGTTGTGCATTCACTAACCTCATGACCACGAACCCTGACAGGGCCCACCGGACAGCTTCACTTCACGGAGAAACCAGAAGATCAGGAAGTTCCGTTCGGCGGAAACGTCATCTTCAAGTGTAAGGCATCAGGTAAAGTCACATCTTTGTGTCATATATTAATGTTGAATTCGAAGTTGTAATGATTTTGCTTTATGTCTCAGGATAGTGGCCGTAGTACCCTTAGACTACAAATATTTTCCGAAAACTAACAGAGAAAATCATAATGTAGCCATATTCGACAACGATGAATATATTCTACGTAGATGATGAGAAATATGAAATAACATATTCAGCATTAACATATTCAGTTATAACTCTATTCAGTCCGCCGTACTCCATCACACATTGCGCTACAACCAAGCTACCTTTCACGTGGTATTTCAATTATGGCAAGTATGGCATCTACTGGGAATGAATGGTTCAATGTAACAACCTTTTTACCAAAATTGGTAAAAATTCATGAATACAATAAAGCCCAAGGAGTAAATTAGAGTTAATAGAGTGTACGAAAGACACGTTCCCACGTTACCGTTGTCCACTCATGAGCAGGCGAGAACACAGTGGTTTGGCAAAAGGACAGAATGCCGGGCTCCGAGTTCATCGACGGACGTCGGGTCATCCAGCATCGGGACGACCTGTTCATCACGGCGGCCATGTTGTCTGACGTAGGAACCTATACCTGCAGGGTGTTCAACGAAATTACCGGCCAATTCTTGGAGGCTTCTGGTACTTTGGAAGTCATCGTACAACTAGAAAACGGTAAGAATTCTGATTTGATTTTCGACAAAATCGTTGAACATCTTTTGCTGTGGAAGCTTGGATCATTGTATTCCTCTGCCATCAGTCTGCCTGGGATGCCAACTCGGGAAGGTAACTATGAGACGCGACATAGGGCATGATCCCGACAGAAAATCAGGAACATGTTAAGACAGTCTTGTGTGTGTGTCATAGAAAATTTAGCTGTGCTTTGATGGAAGTGATCATCACCAGGGTCTTTGTTGGTGGTAATTTCTGTCATAGCCTCCCGTAAATCGTACGACAAAGACATTCTGCGATGTTTGTGACGGTAACCAATATAGTCATAAGGATTGCTAAGCTGAAAAAAACAAATAATGGATATGCCGACCGTTACCACCAGAACACCATAATAGCATACGTCTTGTTATTTTGCATCAATTCTTCTGGTTTACAATTTGCAGTTTGTGGAAGACCCATCCATCGTCAGGCCCCGGACAGCTACATCGTTGGCGGCACGGACGTGGCCCCGGGCGCGGTCCCGTGGATCGCCATGCTGTGGGACATCCGCCCCGGCAGGAACCGCTTCTTCTGCGGCGGGAGTCTGCTGACGGCGGAGTGGGTCGTCACTGCCGCACACTGCATTCTGGAGGGGGAGGTCACCAAGGACGACTTCATCATTCGTCTCGGGAAACTCAGCTCCGAGCGGGGCATTTTTGAAGAAAACGAAAGATCCACAACAGGTTTGTCCGGCAAGTGTTAGCCTTTACCACGCCAAATTTCCAGGTATAAGATCTGGGTTCGGCGCGGTAAAGGTACCTTTTGGAGCGAAATATTAAACATCTGCATACTTGTTCTTCTGTCGCCGCGAATCAGTAAAACGTAATTCGTCTACTCTCCAAGCAGAGGTTGAGTCGCGGAGATTTAGTACTAGTAGTAGTCGGGAAATTTACAGTATAATTCGTGTACTATTGGCACAAATGTGTTCCTTTCTTGCCGTTAGTGTTACAAATTGCAGTGCAATCAATGTGTTGATGATGTGTGTTGTAACATGACTGAAATATGTCTGTTTTAATGCGAACACTGTTACAATTATTCACGTATACAGTGCAAGAAGTCATCATCCACCCAAACCACGACCCGAACAATTACGACATTGACATCGCTCTTGTTCGTCTTGCTGAGAGGATCGCTTTTACCGACTACATCCTGCCGGTGTGCCTCCCCACGGTAGAGGACGCCCGCCGACTGCTCACAGCGCTGCCCGTGGGCTCCATCAGCGGCTGGGGCAGGACCATGCAGGATGGTACATTTTCGTCTTCGCTGAAAGAGGTAAGATAATTGTACTTTTCTCCAACATAAGCGTATAATGCATAAACTGCACGATATACGAATTCAGATTAAAAACGTTGTGAATTAATAATAGCTCAAAGACAAAATACGATTCCGAAACATTGGTAAGTAGGGTAGACTACACATTGTTCAGCACTTTGTCCTATACAGTTAATTTAGGTTATCCTCCTGCTTACAATCATAGGGGTTCTCACGACATTTTGTGATCATAGTTTGTTCTCGGATTTTAGGTTTCAGTCTTGTTGTTACTCATGTGTGTCTTTCTTGTGAATGTTTGCCATGATTGTCGCTCTGTAAAATTATGTTTTTCATAGAAAAATTAATGATAAATAAAAAGAATGATTTAAAAAAAATTAAGACGTATTCGAACAACGCGAAGAGCGTATTACTAATTAAGTTAACGGAGTTATGCTGTTTAGTGCTATGTTGCATGTAAGCTAGGAATATCGATAGAATGATGCTTGAGTTAACTTGCTGCGTTTGTTTAGGTCAAGATTTTTACATGTGCTAACATTAATTTCATTATACTTTGCTTTTATTTCTCATGTTTATTAGGTCAACGTACCGATCATACGCCAGGGTAAATGCCGGAGAGCCCATGCGCGCTATGATGTAACAAAGAACATGTTCTGCGCCGGCAGTGAAACCGGAGGGAGGGACTCCTGTGATGGCGACAGCGGAGGACCATTTGTAGTCTACGATAACGGGAAGTCAGTACTACTACTACTAATAATAATAATAATAACAATAATGATAGTAATATATAAGTCCCTCAGTAACTTTTATCGCATAATACTTTTCATCACTTTATATGATGAAAGCCTCGTACATTTCAGGCGCTGGGCTTATCAGACATTTTAAAATAAATACACATATTTTACACATCAATATGTTTCTTGATTGGTTCGGTACAGTTTCCATTCATTATTCTACAATATGATTTTTTTTAGGTGGAACTTGATAGGAATCGTTAGTTGGGGTGACGGCTGCGCACTGAGAGACAAATACGGCGTGTACACCCGAGTGCACAGGTTCCGCGACTGGCTGCAGGAGTACATCGGTGAGGAATAGCTAGGGGGCGCCATTGCACAGCAGGAGCCAACCTTACACTACAGCAAAGGGATACTTCCATTGCTTTGGAAAATTGAAAGAGCCAAAACTTGAAGATTGATGAAAAGCTGCTATGAACAAAGTTACCAACGATATCGGTACGTCTGGACAATCCAGCACCCGTTTCTTGAAGAAAATGTACATGTCTTAACAATCATACAGTAATTTGACAATTTAACAGAAAACCAGCACGATATTTCTTCATCTACGTCTTTTGATATGATAGTCTGTCTGTCTGACTTTGGGATCTGACAGCTAGGTTTTATCTTTGTAGTAATTGCCGAGTTAAACGTGCAAATAAAGGGAGCGTTGTAAGTAAAACCCTTCTAACCCTGAATGCTGTATGATTATTTTTTTTCTTGTACTCATCATAGCAATATAACTACAAGACCTCCACAAGACCTCCCAAGTTTCTAATTATACTGGTTCATGTATTCTATCATTATGATTTATGCATAACATTATCCGGCTGTTCCCCGGACAAATTTGTGGTGAATACTATCAGTGAACACAACCACTCCAGTCCTTGGTGCTTAAGTCCATCAACACATACGGAACTATCCTTGTCCTTGGTGCTGAACACCATCAATACATGGACAAGTAAGCCTGTCCATGGTACTGAACACCATTAATACATGAGCAACTAAGCCTGTCCTTGGTGCTGAAAACCATCAATAGATGAGCAACTAAGTCTATCCTCGGTTCTGTAAACCATCAATACATGAGCAACTAAGCCTGTCCTTGGTGCTGAACACCATCAATACATGAGCAACTAAGCCTGTCCTTGGTTCACCATCAATACATGGACAACTAAGCCTGTCCTTGGTACTGAACACCATCAATACATGAGCAACTAAGCCTGTCCTTGGTACTGAACACCATCAATACATGAGCAACTAAGCCTGTCCTTGGTTCACCATCAATACATGGACAACTAAGCCTGTCCTTGGTACTGAACACCATCAATACATGAGCAACTAAGCCTGTCCTTGGTACTGAACACCATCAATACATGGACAACTAAGCCTGTCCTTGGCGCTGACCACCATCAATACATGAGCAATCAAACCTGTCATTGGTGCTGAGCATGTATGGGTAACTAAGCTAAGCCTGTCCTTGGTGCTGAAAACTATCAATAAAGGCCGCACATATTATTTACTTCCAATCATGCCGACAAATTAATCCCAGCCCATTTCAGCAATATGTTTCGATTCCATACCCCATAAGACACACAAGAACTTAACTTAGTTTCAGATCCGCTGGCAGGGCGTATACACGAGCATCAATCGTTCTGGACATCACCGTACAGCTAGCCGTGGAGATGGCATCGGACAACCTCTCATCCAGGATAAGTCCCAACAAAAACATTGCAGATGCAGTTGATCCGGGCTTGATGGAACCAATAAGATCCTGGAAACAACAAAGCGAAATTATTAGAATTAGGTCGAAACGGTCTTCTTGCTTTGGTGTAATCTATAAGGCATAAGGCGACCTTATACATGTAACGGTCGGTATGCGCAAGAACGCTATATAACGTCCTTGTTTTACATCCTCCAACAGCCACAAAAGAATTCAGCGTTAACGTTGCCGATTATTGGCATTTACATTTATATCGGACTGATGATAACTTGCATAAAACACATAAAGGCAGTCTGTGAAAAACGACCCTAATAATCTGTTATCTTGGGTAAGACGCGGCTTAAGGTGCAAAGAACAGCGGCCGTGATGTAATGAGGAGTTGCGAGGTGAGCTGTCACCGTCTGCGCTGGCAGACGGATGGCGCGACATTTGGGCTGCATACAGGTAAACACAGGGGCTTGTCTTCAATCGGTCTAGTCTAGAAAATCCCCCCGGTGTCATTGGTCAAAAGAATGCTCCTGTACGATTGGTTATGAGATGATGAAATTAATTGCAGCACACGACCAGAGGTAGCAGTTGATAACGGTACTGAAAATGAGTGCAACTGAAAATGAGCCCAGGACTCTGTTTGGCTCCATGCCTAGCCAGATGAGCACCATCTTTTGTAGTTGATTAAGTGTTTGGACGTTTCGATTGAAAAAAAGTCCCTTGAGGTAGAAATGTATTAGAGTTATTTTGTTGTTGTTGAACACGATCCACTCTTCTATTTATATTGCAATCCATACATAGTATGGGATTGCAATATATTGTTTTTGCTGAGTTTCTTCTTCTCCTGTCAAAATCTTCAAGTTGATTCAACTTTTTCATTTTTGGGCCAAATGAGCTGAAATTTGACAGGGTGGTAGAAATAGCAAATACCCCCAGGTGTTTTTTTCACTTTCTTGATAGAGGCCTTAGAATTTATGATATTTAGGGTTTTTGGTCATTTTTAGACAAAATATGTATATTTTGGGCCCCTGTGCCCTGGTATTACAAGCTAATGACCTGAAATTTGGTAGAGAGGTGCATTGGACATATGAGCACAGAAAACCATCGGCACCTTCTTCATAGATCACTTCAAAAATGAGTTATTTTAGGGGTTTTGGCCATTTTTGACTAAAAATGTATATTTATGGCTCATATGCCCTTGTATTAAAACCAAATGACCTGAAATTTGGTACATAGGTGCATTTGACATATGACCACAGAACCCCATCAACGCTTTATTCATTGTTTACACCAAAAATGAGTTATTTTAGGGTTTTTGGCCATTTTTGACTAAAAATGTATATTTTTTGCTCCTATGCCCTTGTATGAAAACCTAATGACCTGAAATTTAGCACAGAGGTGCATTGAACATATGCTCACAGGACCTCATCGACACTTTCTTCATAGACCTCTTGAAAAATGAGTTATTTTTGGGTTTTCAGTCATTTTTTACTAAAAATGTATATTTTTGGCCCCTATACCCTTGTATGTAAACCAAATGGCCTGAAATTTGGTACAGAGGTGCATTGGACATATGACAATAGGACCCCATCAACACTTTCTTCATAGAGCACTTATAAAATGAGTTATTTTGGGATTTTTAGCCATTTTTGTCTAAAAATGTATATTTTTGGCATATATGCCCTTGTATTGAAACCAAATGACCTAAAACTCGACATGAAGGTGTGTAGGACAAGTGCCGAGAGTACTTAATTTTCCCTTTGAGTAGACATTACTTCAAATTGTTGAATTTGGGGATTTTTTCCAGGATGAAGATGGATTGCAATATGCTGTATTTGCTCCTAAGCAAATGTCGGCCTTTCTAGTTTGAAACAGTTTTTCGTGTAACGTTAGGTCGGATCGTTCCCGGGTATGGTAGCCCGTGAAATGCTGTGCCATTTGTCTATTTATAACGTTATACTAATTGGAGGGTTCCATTTTTCGACAGGGGTTCAAATTTCGTCAGGTTTTAAAAATCATTGTTGCGGAGGAATGCATAGATGCCTGCACATGAGAAGTACAACTAGCTGTAGACTAAACCTTGTTGTAAATAACTACAAATACGGGGTATGTGCCGAAGCAAGATAATGATAAAAGCTCCTTGGTCGAAGTTAGCAAGCCCCACAGATAACGATTGAAAAATGCACAGACACAGCCTGCTGCAGTACCGACGGAAAATGCCAGATGGACCCAGTACCGCCGGAACTTTAGATTCCAAGGATAGTCACGTGACGCAAAATCCAAGATGGAGGGTGTTTCAAAAAATTTTTTCGGATACAGTCTGGCCAAGCTTTAGGAGGTCTGACCAAGGACGTTACACAGGAATTAAAAAGTATAGAAAGGTGGGTACTGAAACATTACACAACAGCCAGCCCATAGTAGCAACATATTTGACTTTGTATCAAGATGGAATCGATTGTATGTCAGTCGATTAGCGGTGGGGAGGGGGGCGACAGTCGTACACTTTCCGGCAGGAATTCTTCTTCTTTGATGTACTTGCAGCTTGTGTCAAGTTGTGCAATTGTCAGGTTATATTCAACGTATCAATCATATAAATAGTTACACTGACTTCAGTTTTGACAACTTATCTTGTGTCTTAAACTCCTTGTTTTAAGGCTGTAACGTTACCGTTGCGTTGCAGATCCAACGTTTAACATAACAATAAGATGTGTAGGAAACTATACTATAGCCGTGGCTCTTGGAGGGCGTTTTAGTATTAATGATTAAAAAATCTTTGTAGTTTTCAGTTTTTTTACAAATATGCATCAAAGGTAAGATATCTACAATTATTAAGAAAATTATATGCTGCCTTTTAGACCACAGTAAATTTGTCATTTATAACTGGAGCTATTGTCGTATCACTTTTTCTCATTTCAGGTTTCTGCCACTGGAGATTTTTGAGGACGAGATATAGAACAGGCAGACAAGATGGATACAGAAGCCTGCAATATCAAGCGCCGTGTCAACTCTTCCCGTAAGCGCCGCCGTGACCCCACAGGGACCACGCCCGCAAAGGGAAAGATAGCCAGACAAATCAGTTTTACAGAAGGCCCATCCAGTCAGGTACAATCTTCAGACACTGCTTTAAAACAGAAAACTTCTAAAGCAATGTATTGTGAGGGAACCTGCCAGTCAAATCCAGTCAGTAACAATGAAGAAACACCCAGGAATAAAAGACTTGTGACAAATACTAGTGCAGTATCTTGTGGCCAGCCATCAAGAAGACCATTGTTTAAAGGGAATGCCAGTGAAGAAATGAAAGGGAAGCAGATGTACCAGGATATGCCAAACTCCTGGAAGGTTGTCTCAAGGCAAGAGGAGGTATCATCTGGAAGGCCAGGACTGAGGTCAGGGTCAGTGTCAGCAAGAGAAGTGAAAAGACCAGAAGATATGTCAAAGAGGAAAAGGCCTCTTCCTTGTGCAAGTTCTACACCAGGACCTGATAAGTCCTTTCAGGTAAAAATAAAATGCACTGTAAAACTTTCAAGACAGATGTCATTCTAATGATTCTTGAAGACCATTGTTTCCTTCTTAAAGTTTTAGAAAGCCCTGTGTGTATTGTCTCTTGGCGGGACTGACATCCAAGCTGAGCTGTGTGTTAGAGTATGAGCCTACCTTTAAGTTGTTACTAAATTTTATTTATCATTGCTCTATGTTATTTTAATTACAACCACAGGAGTGTCCTGGAACACCTGATATGCTGTTCCAAGATGAAGACTGTAACACTGCAGACCCTCAGGATAGTTTTAACTCTAGCGACACACTCTTTGCACAGATGAACCTCAGCAATCTACAGGTTAGTGTCACATCTTAGTTGTTTATAGTTTCTTTCATTATTTCTCGTAAGATTACTAAGTACATTGAATTGTTTTCTCCACTCATTGAAAAAACACTGTTTCATAAAGGTTGTGCTAAGTCATAGTATAGGTTATATGCAAGCCATTTTTCAAGTATATTCCACCATTATAGGTACATATACTGACAAATGTATTGGTTAGAGCAAGGAGGTTGGTTAGAGTCAAATTTAGAAAAGAAAACAATGAAAATATAAACTTCGTTGTGCTATATGCATAGCCCTCTTTGTTTATTTTTTCTTTACACATCTCAGGAATCAGAATCAGCCAATCAGGTAAAAGAATTCACACCTGCAGCAGATGATGTCGTCCTTGCTCCTATAGCTATGGAATCATCTCAAAATGATGACAGAAGTGAAAACACACACGTGCAAGAAAAGAAGATATTGACTGATGGACTCAGTAGGACTAGTGGTAAAGTTAAAGAAGCAAATGACCCCAAACAAGAACCAAAACTCAGTGGAATACAAAGTGGAAATATAGGGAACCTCAACCCATCTTGCAAGACAATGCCACTTTCTGGAAAAGTATTTCATACCAGAGGACAGAGACAACAGTTGGGCAATACAACTATCCAAAGCCATTGTGCACAATCTTCATCATATGGGAAGAAAGAAAGTGATACAAAATACACTAAGCCACCACAAGACAAAGTTAGGGAGGAGGCAAATACTGTACCCACAAAACCAATGGTTTTGAAACAGGAAACTGGCAAAGACAGCTGTCTGGGTGATGACATAAAAAAGCAACAGACTGTGGCAATCAAGTCTGCAGTGTCCACTCCCAAACCATCAGGGTCATTAAGGGATAGAATTAGACAGGCACTGCAAACCAACATCAAGAACACCACACCTCAGGCTACCAAGAGCAAACAGATGAGGGAGGAGTCGGTTACCAAGGTGATCAGTGATGCTATGGAAACGTACCAGAAGACTTCAGAGTACGATGTCGGTCCATTCTATGGGCTGCCTTCCAGAGTGAGGGAGATGCTCATCCAACATCGAGGGATTGGGAAGCTCTATGGTAAGTCTAGGATAGCAATTCTTTAATAAAGCTTGAAAAGATGTTTCAATCTTATTTTGATAGCTACTAAAAATGGGCCTTTTTTTATGGATCATTAACAGACAATTGCAAACTTCTTTTAGATCCATCGTTTAAAATCTGAGGTTCTGAATTCGTTTGATGTCCTAGTTTTGGTATGCCCAGTTTCTTGTTTTTGCAGTCATTTTCACAATAGCCATTTCACAGAATGACAATAGCAACAAGACAGAAATGTCCAAAACAAGACAGGTTCATGCTGTACCCAGAAAAGAGATACAGATGTAGAATGTCATGTAAACCCAGTTAAGAACTTGGTAAAAAAAATGATATGCACTGTTGCTGAACTTAAAGTACAGCAAAATCGCCATCATGTATTTCACCATGTTGTACTCTTTCATGATGTTTAGACTGGCAGAATGAGTGTCTGACCCTAGATACCATCCAGAACCGGGGAAACCTGATCTACTCCCTCCCGACCAGCGGGGGGAAAACCTTGGTGGCAGAGATCCTCATCATGAAGGAGATCCTCTGTAGGAAGAAGGACACACTGCTGGTTCTTCCCTTTGTTTCTATTGTACAAGAAAAGGTAAGCCATTTCTATTTGCTTTCTTTTGATAGTTTTAAGTGAGACCTGTAGATCTATTTGAAGCTTGGAAATTCCCTACATTGTAAAACTATTTCTTGTAATACAATGGTGAGTATACTAAATGTAACGAAAAAACATATGTAAAAAATATAGTATATGTTTAAATGCTATAAGTGTAATGTTGTACAATTTGAAAGTCAAATTGCTGCCATTCAGCTAGAAGAAAGGGTATGCCATCCGTCAGGGGCGGTATAACCCCAACGGTGCTGTAGTACACCGTATGACTATGACTGACTGCTGCTTTTCATTGAGCTAATAACAATAGGCTGGCTGTCTGTCCTGACCATTCTTGATTAGTAATTCAACTAATATTAGTATTTTCAATTAACAACTTGACCAATGATAGATTGGCTTTCATATCCATCAAATATTTCATTTTAATATTTTCCTTTGAATTGAATTTATTCACATTTCTACATTTTAAATGTGGGCATGAAATCAATCTATTGCTGTAAGTTCATTTGAAAAATGTACATTTGTAAACTTTTGTTGAACACCTTCTGTGGACAGGTTCGCACAATTGCTCCCTTTGCCGCTGATCTGGACTTCATTGTGGAAGAGTATGCCGGGAGTCGAGGAAGGTTCCCTCCCAGAAAGAGGCGGAATAAACATGCCCTTTACATCGCTACCATCGAGAAGGCCAACTCCTTAGTCAACTCACTTGTGGAGCTAGGAAGACTTGAAGAGATAGGCCTTGTCGTTGTGGATGAGGTATGTATAGATTTTCAAGAAAAAATGAACAGAACAGGTATATTTGAGTTCTGCAAATTAGGTACTTAAAAGCAGAATTTATATAACTTCACCTCAAGAGTGTGATTCATTATTTATGTGACTTTCAATATACACAATGCTGAGCTTTTAAAGTTTTATTGTCCGTGGGACTAGTAGTAAGTGAGGCACATTGACTGATGATAGATACCCATGGAGAAGACACTTGAGAAATGTAAGGACAATATATTACTTTGGCATTACATTAGGGTGCAGAAACTGATTTAATATTGATATAACCTCTCTGTCAAATACCAGCTCCACATGCTTGGGGAGGGGGGCAGTAGAGGTGCCACTCTGGAGATGTGCCTGGCAAAGGTGCTCTACATCAGCAGTAAGTTCTGCTCATTCTCTTGGTGAAATCTTTTTCCTCCTAGTCTCTACCCAACTAACTATGCTGGCTGAAAAACAGTCAAGTCTAGCCAAATAGGTCGACTAATTTGCTTGTTTGGCCACCACCTAAGGGTTGAAATTTCATTTGCCCTTTACCCTGTAGCTTTATCTCCTGACCAGTTACTCACCCTATTTTTTTACTTAATTCTACCTCTCTTGCATGGTGAGGACTACATTTTCCTTTGGACCAAATTTGCCCTGTTTTAAGGTTAGACAGCAAGGACATAACATTGCTAATTGTGCTCTTACTTCCTTAGTTAGAGGATCATGAAACCTATTTTGGTATACTCAACAAATGTGGTGCATGAAGTAGAATTTCACAATAACCTAATAGAAGTTAAAAGAGGTCATATTGTGAAAATGCAGTGTAAATACACATGCAACGTACACGTGCAAGCTAGATAGATATTAAATGTTGTATGTCTATTACAGAATCTTCGCAAATCATTGGCATGAGCGCCACACTGAACAACATCCAAGAACTGCAGACGTTCCTCTCTGCTGAGGTGTACTCCAACAACTTCAGACCTGTAAGGAGTTGTTTGTTTGTTTCTTACCTTCGCTAAGAAGGTCATATTTTCGGATATGTAGGTAAACAGCATAAAATTCGAGTAGCTAACGCGCCGCACGGCTGCCGCACGGCAAATGATTTCAACCTTTACAACTGGTGTTTCCATTCTGTTTGTCTTAAATTAGGCAAATAAGGTGCTAATTTGCATAAATAACTAAAATAAAAAAAATAGTTGATAATCTCTTCCATCCAATAGTTGATAATCTCTGCCGCACGGCTGCCGCACGGCATTATGCAAATGAGGAACTAATTTGGATGGAAGAGATTATCAACTATTTTTTTATTTTAGTTATTTATGCAAATTAGCACCTTATTTGCCTAATTTAAGACAAACAGAATGGAAACACCAGTTGTAAAGGTTGAAATCATTTGGGGAAGGTGTGGTGTCATCAGGGCTCTAGCCAGCTCGAATTTTTTTTCCGTCAGCCAATGCCCATTGTCGCGAAAACACTATTCCATGAGTTAGAGAGACTGAACTGAGACTTTGAAAAATGGGTTTTTAATGAGATTATCGTATGCGAAAGGGCGCCAACACACATTGTCAGCAATCATAACAATAGCAAAGCAAACAGTGTATGGCTTTTACGGCCGTGGACGGCGTCCCCAAGCCGCCTGTAGCTTCCATCAAGGATTTTTGTCAGTCAAGGTTGACGGATTGGTTTTAAAATTTTTCTGTCACACACAGCAAATTTCCGTCAATTGACGGAAAAACGGACGCTGGCTAGAGCCCTGAGTGTCGTGGAACTCTAGTTTTTATTCCAATGCTTGGGCAAGCTTCCTCATGGCATAATACACCAGGTTCGTACTGAAGAGTACATGCTGTATATCTGGACAGATCAAATTAGGAAGGATCTTATTGATAAGTGTGGTGGGTTCTTCTATGTGTTAGTTGTGTGGCTCTCCTCAAACACAACTCAAAGTCAAAAATCAGACAGGACCTCCATTTAACTTCCTATCTGAGGAACATCCCTAGCGGTATTAAACATCAGATTTTTCTCAAGCAAACTACAAAAAATTAATATCAATGTCAACAATTCTACCTAACGGTCATTGATAAAGAGACTTACATGTAGAATATATTTCATCTTTGTTAATTGTAGGTGCAGCTTAAAGAATATCTGAAGATTACAGACAGTATTTATGAGGTGAACTCAAAGGCCTTATGTCCTGAAGACCAGATTCAGTTCTCAAGAATGGTCAGCTATAAGGTAAGTGGCATGAACTGGTACATATCTAAATGTACAATCATAGTACCTGGATGTACATGTAGTTGTGCATCAACCATAGAATTTTTTTGCGTGCAAATTTTCACATTTGTTGCATTTTATTGTATGCCAAAAATGTGAATGGAGTAATGTGTACATATGGTATAGGCATTCTCATTCCAAATTTAAGGTCATCTGATTTCAATACCAGTGCACAGGACCCCTAAATGCATTACACTTTTTTGGAGGACTACCTATACTATGTTACATTGCAAGTTTAAGCATTACTGGTACTGATGACATCTGTCATTTTTACTCAGTACCCAAAAGAGATGCAGTCCCGAGACCCAGACCACCTGGTCGGCATGGTGATGGACGTGATCCCCACCCACTCCTGTCTGCTCTTCTGCCCCACCAAGAAGAACTGTCAGAATGTGGTGGACATGCTGTGTAAGCTACTGCCAAGGTAAAGGGAGAGGTTTAAAAATCTGCATTTTTACTTGAATTGGGGCTGGTAATGTTTTCAGGCAGACTTCATAACCCCTGCTTCTATTCTTAAGTTAAAACCTTTCCAATACCTTACAGTGTATAAGGGCGGTGGCCATCTTCATTTCTATAGCCATTACACAGGCCACTACAGCTGAGCATTGGGCTAGTCTTCAATGGCAGTGAGGTGTATGTAGCTCCCATACTCGTTTTCCAATGTGCTGAGTTAGCTTAAAGCAGTTTGTACCATTTTTCAAGTCTTGGTATTTCCTTCCCACCGTTTCCTATTCAAAAGAGAATGTATCTATGATTCCCCAGAACTCTCCGTGGACACAAAGTACCCGGGAAGAAGGCCCTTCTGAAGGCCCTGGAGTCTGATGGCAATGGTACGGTGTGCCCTGTGCTGAAGTACACCATCCCGTTTGGACTGGCGTACCACCACAGCGGGCTGACCATGGACGAGAGGAAACTGATCGAGGAGGCGTACTCGGAAGGAGTGCTGTGTCTACTGGCCTGCACCTCCACACTCGCTGCAGGGGTCAACCTGCCGGCAAAAAGGTCACACTTTAACCTTCACCCTGCTAGAGTAGGTTGGTTATTGGGTTGGAAAGGGTTTACATTGCTACCCAAAAATCACAGAAGCTGACTTTTAGTTTTCAATCCTTTTAAAACTGATCAGCCTGTACTAGGTAGCCTGAGTATACAATCCTCCATAGTAACCGCTGGCTCAATCCTTTTGCTTGCTAAACATGGAAAGGATTGAGCCAGCGGTCACTACGGAGGATTGTACTTAGGCTATACACTAGGCTTGGAGTATATGTACAAATGAAGATTTCCATGAAACCTCAGAATATGGGGCTTAAGAAGATGAACCAGAAAACTGGCTCTTGAGTTCATAAGGCTATACTGATGATGGTAAGATAAAGTTAATGTACTATATTTTCTTAACTCAGTTTCTTCTTTCAAACATACTGATGCACATGCTGGTCTTTCCTATCGTATGACCACAGGGTGATCCTGAGAGCGCCCTTTGTTGGGGAACACTTCATCAGCAGAGCCCAGTATAAACAGATGGTGGGGCGGGCGGGCAGGGCAGGCATTGACTCCTCGGGGGAGAGTGTCACCATAGTCAAGCCTCAGGACAAGGCAAAGGTAGTTCACTTCAGCCAAGATGTGGTGTTGCCAAAAAAAAAGTAGAAGAAATTGTGATCTTTTTCTATTTCAAGTCATTCTTTCTTTTTGTACCAATTATATTTTGCACATAGACTTGTAGGGAGAATCTGCCTACAAGTTACAATCATAACTTGACAGTTACTGAGGGATTTGAGGCTTTGTTTAATGTTGATGTTTTTTTATTAGATTATTGAGCTGATTGGGAGACCATTTGAGAGTTGCCGCAGCAGTCTGATGTATGATGATGGCAAAGGGCTGAGAACACTTATCTTAAATCTCATTGGTCTGAAGGTAATACTTGCATGATCTCACATATGTTCATTATTCAAAAGGAAATGTTTCTTAAGATTATGGAAAGATGTGTACCATGTGCTATATCAGTCAGTTTAAGGACATTCTGATTCTTAAATAAGTGCTCTTAAGGCATTGCATTTAGATATTTTATTTCTGTGGTTTGTGAAAAAATAAAGTAATCAGTGTCAGACCTGTAAATCTTCCTTCCCAGCCAACAATTGCACATTTTGTCACCAACACCAACAACCCTAAAAAAAAAAATAAACAGTATGTTGAAGGTTAAAATGCCTATCCCACATGGACTAATGCTGCATATCTGTAGTTTATATTTCAATGTAAGACATGGCAATCTTTTATATTAAGAAGTCAGACTTAATGATATGATTTCCAAACTACTGTCTTCTATTTTATCTGTTGTTCCAATGTTATAAATTTCATTTTACCCAGATTGCCACCAGCAGAGCAGCAGTGTCAGCCTTTCTGAGCCACACCCTCTTCAGTGTGCAGTGTGATTCTCAGCAGGACCAGGGTTTCCTGGAGTTCACCCAGCATGCCTTGCAGGTGAGTTAGATTGTACTGATGATCTTGAAATTAATGTTTGCAGTGGTTTTATTTTTGTGGTTTTCTCTTGACATGAGATCATGACACCCCCAGTATAACTTGTTTTCCTACTACAGAAGTATAGAACTTCAACAACTGAACCTCATTTCATCTCCTACCACATAATATAGTCCCCGCAATAATAGATGAACAAACTGTATGTCCCATAGATAATGATCGAGATGAAAAAAAATTATGGCAGCTTGAATTTGCAAGATGACATCCAGACTTATTCCCAGATTCATTTCTTCCTTGTTCATTGCTGCAATGTATTCTTCTTGGATCTTGTTTAAGATATTGGAAGATTATGTCTATTCTGTCTTGTAAATAGTGTCTCATTCCCCTTGCTCAGGACTTGGTAGAAGTGGGGCTAGTTACAGAGAAGACATTACTACCAGCAGACAGTGGAGATGAGGACATCCTGCTGGAAGTGACCAGACTGGGACAAGCTTCTTTCAAAGGTTAGTGTCATTAGTTAGTGTAAGCTTTTAGTGAAGTGGATTTATGGCCAGTAAGTTACCTTGCTAACAATGGAAAGAAAATGTCAGCTTGCCAAGAGACTGTCCTTTCATGGACTTTTTGTATATTCCAGATCAAAACCAAACTATTCTGAATCCGTAATTGATGCAAGGTGAAGTAGGTTGTCATTGATAGCTGAATGGTTCTTTGTAATTCTATTTGGTCTTTTTCATGGCCTGAGTACCATCCTCTATAGTGACTGCTGGCTCAGTACTTTTGCTTGCTAACCATGGAGAGGATGGTACTCAGGTTAACTTTTTCATGGAAATATTAGACTGAATAAGAGCTGTCCCATGTATAATATCCTCTATCCTGTGTTTTTCTCCAGGTCCCATAGACATCAAGTACTGTACCCAGCTGTACCAGGACCTGTGTAAGGCTCAGGAGGCCCTGGTGGTGGAGAACAGCCTGCACATGTTATACCTGGTCACACCTTACGACATGGTGGGGAGTGTGCGCCCAAACTGGATGATATACTTCAGACAGGTACAGACTTATAAACAAGTTATTGTAAATTTTTAGTGCAGTGAATTTATGGCTATCAAAGGAAATGAAAATGCAAGGTTAGCAAAGATTGCATGTCACATTTTTTATCGTACCTTATAGAAATTGTATTTTCTGGGTCACCAAACTTATCCAAACTGGATTATATACTTCAGACAGATATAAAAACACTACCTGATTTTCATAATTAATTGTTTGTCAAGACATTGTGTTCTTTTTTTAATATCAAACTTAATTTGTAACAGATGCAATGTATGGTGCAAATGTATCCATGCTAGTACTTGTATGGCAGTTTGCTGTACTTCTATGTTACAGGTCTACAATCTAACACTACTCACATATATGTCTGCTGCTGGTAGGGTTACAAGTCTTCAATTTAATGTTTAAATTGCCTTGACTATCTTAGTGTACATTTAAAGTATCTCTACATTGAATCCAACAAGCATCATCTTGTTTCACCTGACACAGCTCAGCCAGCTGAAACCCATTGAGCTGAAGGCTGCAACAATCATCGGTGTTCCGGAGGGCTACATCACCAGGAAGGCGTCCGGACAGAGAGCCAGACAGGTAGTACCTAATAATAGTAATAGCCCCACAGTACCATTCAGTACGTACATAGTTCACTGACTGGAGAAAAGGTGTTTGTTTGTTGAATGATATGCACAAGTTAAATTGTATGCGTTATTCTAGCTCTCTGTGGCATGGTACCTGGGTTCAGGCAGTTACCCCTCTTACCCTACTTCTGAGAAAATCTTTGATTCCCAAAATGATGCAGGACAGTGAAATGTTTGATTGTAGAATAGGTTCAGAAGCAATCGTTGGAGCTAATCAGAGGTAGATTAGAATAGATTGCAGGCTACTACATAATCATATGCTTGATAATTTTTCAACCTGTGCATATATTTTCTCCTACCAGGCCTCCATAGACGAGGCGGTGGTGAGCCGGTTCTACCTGACACTGATGATCTACAGTCTGATGAAGCAGCACAGCATCTGGGACGTCTCCGAGAAGTTTGAGGTACCAAGGGGCTTTCTGCAAAACCTGCTGTCCAGTGCAGCCAGCTTCTGTGCCTGTGTGCTGCACTTTTGTGAGGTGAGAGAGATGCAAAATTTGCAAAAGAAAAGTTTCTTTCTTTTTGTTTGTCAATCCAGTAACATGCTTATGTGTAAATGGTGCAAAACATCCATTTTAACCTTTTCTTTGTATTGTATCGTTTCTGCAACTTTTAATGACTCTGTAATGTATTTCTGAACAATAGGCACTGGAGGAGATGTGGCCATTAAGGGTTCTACTAGAAACCCTTGTGAAGAACCTGTCCTACTGTGTCACCAGTGAACTCATCCCACTCATGGAGGTGCCTGGTGTCAAACAGGTCTGTAGCTATATCCTCATGTATCAATTACACTTATGTAATTATGTATCAGTGGAAACCAGAGCAGTAACAACAAGACAGTTGTTAAGTTAACATCACATAGTAGGAAAATAGCTCTGCAAGCTCTAAAGGACATTTTTGGCTGTACAGATGTGTGTCACCGAACAAGTCCAATATGAAAGATTTCCAGATGAAAAATATCCCAGAAGCTCTGGCAATTTTGAAATTCACTGACTCACTTGCAAATTTGACTGGGTTATTTCACAGTGTGAGGCCAGCTTAGCCGTTTTATGAAAACTTGACAGCAGAATGTATATTGTACAGATGTCAAAGTGCTGTCGGACCATTGCTTTATGAACCCTCACACTATCGCTCAGTTAACATGATTCCTGACATTACAACAGGGTCGAGCAAGACAGCTGTATAAGGCTGGGTACAAGACCTTACAGGACCTGGCTCATGCCGAGACAGAGAGTCTGGTCCAGAACATTCAGCACATGCCGAGGAAGGTGGCCTACCAGATCATCGCTGCTGCAAAGGTAAGGTACTGGTGCTAGAGCATGTACACACAGGTAGAATACTTTACAGTAACCAAATTTTTAAATGTTTTGCTGCAAAGAGTCTGTCAGCTTCACTAAATGGTACTTTAGAATTTGGGTAGCATTAGGGAACTTTGATGCTTATAAATGTAGGTAAAAATCTTTCTATGAAGCACTAGTAAAATGTTCTTGGTAGAAGATAACTGTCTTTATGTAGATAGACATCTTATCAGGGCAAAGCAATGAGAGGCTCTTCTAGATCTTGCTAATGACCAAGATACCAAACTTTTCATCCAGTCCAAAACATCATCACTCCACAGAGGGTATGACTTGCAGAAGTTAGAATATACACTACACACCATTGCTTGGAGTTTGCATTGACTTCTATGTTTACATTTACATTTACATGTACATTTAAAATCACATGATGCACCCATGCTTCAGGTTCTGATTTCTGAAAAAGCTGAAAGCCTACTGGAGGAGGCAGAGGACCTTGTTGCCATGCCAACAGATGGAGTTGCTGGTTCTGTTGCGGTGGAAACAGATGCCATGTCAGTGGACGGTTGGAGCCAGGACAGTCAGAACCAGCGGTGGTCACAAGTTTCCCTAAAGGAGACTCCATCACAGTAGAAGATGTAGAGAAGGAGATAAGATAGAATTGATTGGATGAACTATAGTAAACCTCAAACTTCTGAAGATGTTGGAGCTGCAGTTATTTAAAATTGTTTGAAAAATGAATTGCACAAATACTGTGATTTGATATGCCTAAAAAGATATGTCGGTGCCTTATTTAAAGAATCCTAGGTATGGTTTCCTGAAATGTTTTACCATATGTATTTATAAACCAGTTACCATATTTTCTCGAATAAAGTAAGCACTGTGATGAAATGATGAAAAGTTGCTGCTTGTTGTTGCCAAAGTCGGGGTGCATGTATTACCTTGTTTGAGGTTATTGCACAGATAAATGAGAAAAAGACCTCAAATAGAGCAAAGTGGTGCTACGCTTTTAGGAAGGGGGCAAAACTATACACATTGTTTTTGTGTACAACATTTCTTCTATTCTGAATGTTTTCTTATAACCGGCAGTAGGCAATTTGTGGGTCTTTAGAAACATTGACAGTGGGGGTTTATGTAGAATTACTTAGCAAAAAGAGAAGAAAATGTCATAGATTTGAATCAAGTTCAAGATTGGTAAAAAAAGGGTGCATACTTGATTTGAGTTTTTCCATTGCTTGCCCCAAATTGGGTGCGTATTTTGATTGGGATGCATACTTTCCTCAAGAAGATAGGTAGTCAACAGGACTGTCCAACTCAGTCGTAATCAACTATATATTTCCCCCAGCAATAATTCTGGCCAACAAGCATTTTGGGAGACATCCCATACCAGTTGCTTTATTGATAGGTGATGGCTTTTATGTTTTATCTTAGAACAACATGAATTGTCATCTGAAGGACTACTTACATTTGTACATGTATACATGGAGGTCCCTAGAGTCTAGAAACAATTGTAGAAACATTACATATTTTCCACTTTGTATTACTGGTATATGTAGTTCTAAAAGGAATAGATAGACTACATCATAACATTTTTGTTTAAGTTGTTGCCCATTTTTACCACTAAACATGTGTAAATATGAAATATGTTCCTCAATGACTTGCGGTGTAATGGCTGATGCCAGAAATGACATTTTCACAAAACCCCTTCAGACCCTTAATTTGTGTTATGGGGCTTACATTAAGACAATGCAGCTTAGGAATTCTCGTTTTGAATTTTTTGTTCTCATAGACGAGTGACTGTTCATACTTTGGTTACTAGTATGTACACACAACAGTGTCATTTGAATTGAAAGCATATTTTATTTGTATGCCATCCCTCCTATAACATGAACTTATTTATATTGAGGATACTAACCTTAATAAAAAAAGGGACGTTGTAACAATGTATGTTTATGACTTGTTTCCTAGTCCTGTTTCTCTGACGACAGAATAACGCAGGTTGAATGTTAACATCTAAAACTACTTTGCCGGTAGACTGAGTAAACCTGTCTGGACTGCAAACAACATTAAAAAGCCATCTGAGGACTGCCTTTAGAAGTACAGTACTGTTTTACGCCTCGTGAGTACGGCCATTTGGAACAGTGCAGTTGAGGTATAGCTCACTTTAACATGACCAGGGAGAGATGGGGGGCTCAACAGTCTGGTGTTTCCTTGTTTTCATACAAGCGTTTCCGCAAGTTTCGCTGGGCAGTGCTGTCAAACTGGGGGTTATGATGCCTGATCCCAGAGAAATGTTGCCATTCTGGGGACCAAGACTTGACAGAGCAGTCGACATTGCCCTTGCGGACATTGTTAACATGAACAACTCGGGGCAGGTTTCCAACTTAACGTTTCATCGTGTTGAGAGACTTACGTCGTGTAAGGCTAGTGAGATAGTGGGAGCTGCCGTGGACTTGATGTCGGAAGGCGGAGTAGATGTAGTTGTAGGCCCCCCGTGTAAAGTGGGGTGTTCGGCACTCGCTGCGCTCAGCGACTTCTACAACGTTTCGACCGTCGTTCCCTCTTGTTTAGGAGACGCGACGTCTTCCGAACACAAGGACTTCTTCACAATCATGGAACCACCCAGGGCAATCGCGGAACGCGTCAAAAGTTTGGTTAACTACTACAAATGGTCGGATATACTGATGTTAACAAAAGAAGAAGAGCCTTGGAATACGTTAGGAAAGATCATGAAAGAAGCGCTGGATGACGTCACAACTGTGTCGAAGACCTTGACATACGCGGGCGCCATAAGCCTTGAAGAAGCGTTGACTATGCTGAGTGGGAAAGGGCAACCAAAAGGTAAGCTGTTTCGTATAGTCGAACCATTTGACTAGTGTAAAATACAGGTTATGAATATGTTTACGTACATCAGCCATCATGTACAGTTAATAACTAATACTTCTACGACTGTAGAATTGATTCCTTTTGTTGTAAGATCTTGGTCTCGAATTTTTCACCTTTGCTAACCCTTCATATCGTCATTTCATACACAGTTGTGATCTTTGCCGTCCCGAGACTGTCCATAGGGATGCAGGATGAACACACCCTGATGCTCGCCGCCTATCAGCTCGGGATGACGACAAACACGGTCTTCTTAAACATAGACTTCTCGCCGCTGCCTGTTTTGGGAAATGAAAGCTGGAATTCTTCCAACATCGCTCAGGCAGTGATCGGAGGGATTATACAGGAGGCTTACAAGGCACTGCTTCTTCTTGCACCCAGGTACCAATGGTGGATTGTTAAACCTAGTGATAACTTAGACTGCTTTGTTGGCGCTCTCTGTTATGTCTGTCCCTGTCCTTGGTGCTGAATGTGAGTTTAATACAGGTACAAGTTTCACGTGGATGTGTGAGTACCACTATGTGTCTGATTATGTAAATATGAACGTATATGGAAGTTCGTATTGGTTTCCCATTCCACATTTTAGGGATTTGAACGTCGGATAAAATTTAAAACAGTCCCTTACAGAGGAAAAGTTCAACCATGCATGTAGTGCACTGAAGATCTTTTCATAGAAACTGCACTTAGGTCTGTACGTATTTACATGTACTCCAGGATACAGAGAAGCAATACTTTAACAGAGGACTTTGTAGACGCCGGAGGACCGTGGCCCATGGCTGCCTATGTTTACGACTCGGTCCTGCTCGCCACGCATATTTCCGACATAACCACCGGGTCAGCGGCAGTTCACAACGTGGGAAACACCGCACTTGACGGTAATCATATCTCACTCACTAACCGCACGGGAAACATTCAGCTATAGAAAGGCACCTAAGTAACAGCAAACAACTTTTTGTTCTTCTACTACAAACATACTTTGGTTGGGGTAACAAAAGTGTTTATGATACGTTTTAATTTTCAATCATAATCTTTATGTAATATAGAAATGCTTTGTAGCTACAGCGGTGTTGACTTTGTGAGGGGACCGGGTTGCCCGTGAAGTGAGAAAATGTATACTCTGCATTCAGTTTATTTCCTGTCATTAAATGTGGACGTCAAACTTTAGAATATAAAAAATCAACGACTACTTCGTGTTGTGCAGGTCTGACTGGCAAACTTGAGTTCGACAGACAGGGAAGCAGGATTCAAGAGTTTCTTCTTTTCACCTTCCAGGTACTAGTGTTGTATAGAGGTCTAAGCAACGCATTTTACGGCTATCAATGTTTCTTTCTTTTAATAGTAACGTTATGTAACCAAAAGCGTGCACATGTCAACACCATTTTTGGAAAATTTGTGGATGTGTTTGGCGACGCCTCAGAGGCGGAACCGATATCTCTTGTCACAATGTGCCTTTCGGACCATATTTCTTGTTCATTCAATAAGCTACGCCGTCCATTTCCGTCTCAGCTTTGCGTTTTCGTGTTGATCTACGAACGATCTTTAACGATATTCAAGTCTCATATTTCTCTTCTTTCCTTTTTCAGAATGGAAGGTTCGTCCCAACCGTGGGCTTCTCTATCGAAAACAAATCTCTGGCCTTCATCCCCGGTGTCACGCCATGTCCGGAGTCAGAAAACTGCCTGTCTTTCCGCTACTGCGCAGAAAACTGTCCCTGCCTGGGACCGGCATGCACGGAAAACAAGTCATCGGGTGAGAGAACAACTCAACTTTTGTTTCCATCAAACCAATTGCATACACAGAGAACATATGAACAGTACAATCATTGAGTTATCGACGGTGAATTTGTTAATTCTGAATTATGTTGCTTACAAAATTCTCTCATTGATTTCTATTTTCTGCAGATTTGCCGATGATTATTGGAGTCTCTGTGGCTGCTGTTGTCCTCGTGGGTCTGCTGTCAATGGCTGGTCTGCATCTGAAGTGAGTTTTGACTAAAAGAATTCTGACTTTTATACAGAAAACACGTGCAGTTTTGACAACAGGCTGGGAAATTCCTTTAAAAAGGAGATGTATTTAAGTCGACTGGTTTTCCTTGCATATTCCTACTTCTAGTAGCTATTCTGTCTTGTTTCGTTGCTTTCTGCATTTCAGGAACGAGGGCTTTCTTAGTTCGGTGTCTCCCAGGAGAAACAAAGGGAGAAACTGTTGGAAAGTCAGCCTGGAAGACATCAAGTTTGCCGATAGGAGCAGAGCCGTCTTACCCGGGGTATGTACAGATTATGTGTGCGTTGTCTTGAGTACAAATGTGTTTTTATGGTTCAAATATGATGTATCTAACTATTTTCCCTTCACACTGTGTAGTTGAGGTTCGGGTCTCCCGCGAGCGGTGCTGTTTCGGGCAAACACCAGTCCCTCCTCAGCTCGTTCACAGGGGCGAGTCACGCGTCACTGCTGAACCTGGGAACGACACGTAAGTTTGTGCCGTCAGTTGGGACGTACAGCGGCCGGCCGGTAGCCGTGAAGAAGGTGTCACTGGGAGACTTCAACATCACTTCAAACGTGAAACGGGAGCTTGCACAGGTAATGTTCTGTCAGATGTAAACTTCTACAGAGAGAAAGAGAGAGAGAAAAAGGGAGACAGAGACAGAGAGTCCTTTAGGACGTATCATTTTACTTCATAAAATTGTTCTATTTTTTGCCCAGATCTGCAGCTTTCACCACGTGAACCTGAACATGCTGCACGGCATCTGTTTCCCTCCACACGGCTCTGGTGACGTCACCATTATCAGCGACTACTGCCAAAGAGGGAGCTTGGAGGTAAATTTTCACGTTTTTTTTTTTCACATTTTCAAAATCTCTCGTTTATACGCCTTTTAAAATCCCGATAACAATCGATGATGAATATTGATGTTTCCATAGGACATCATAGAGACGGAAGAAATACGACTGGATAACGTCTTTGTGTGGTCTTTCATGAACGACTTGGTTAAGGTATGTGTTCAATCTTGTATTTTTGTGTCATTCTACACTTTCAACAAATAGACAAATGAGAAAATAACATGTAACACGAACATGAAGTTTACCGCCTATGACGTGTTGCCAGAGCCATTATGTACTCCAGACCGTCCCCTCCCCAGGGCATGCTGTACCTACACAACAGCGAAGTCAAGTCTCACGGCAACCTGCGGCCCAGTAACTGCGTCATCGACAGCCGCTGGGTGCTGAAGCTGACGGACTTCGGCTCCATCAGCTGTGCCGCCAGCTGTGAGAAAACTCGGCAGGCGGAGGATGTCGCCAGATTCACTCGTACGTAATGCACATTTTCATTCTGTACATGGAAGGTTTTCGTCGGACTAGTCAGCTTTTGATCCAACATTAAAGAAAAACTGACATGTTGCATATTGGGGAGTGCCTATAGCCTTTCTTTCCGATTAACTACGACTGTTACTTCAAACAGCTCATCTAAAAGACACGTGACTGCATTGATGGGTCAAAGGTGACGGAAGTCTATACCGCCGCCCGTCTCGCAATGGGCTGATTATGGATATCGTTTCTTTTTTGCTTTAGTCAGATTTTGTCGCATAGGTCGCAAATGTTGCATCAAGCCAGCAGAGTTTCTAACTAGAAAACGATCGCAACAATATGTTGAACTTTTTGTTTTGTTTTCAGGGATGTTTTGGGTTGCTCCCGAGTTGTTACGCCGGGAATGCCCATTGAAAGGCTCCCAGAAGGGTGACGTGTACTCTTTCGCCATGGTGGCCTATGAAGTCGCCACCCGCTCAGCCCCTTACACCGATAGTCAACTCACCCCGAGAGGTAAACATGGTAATCCTTCTTTTGGAACAACGCATGTCAAACGAAGTCATCTTTACGAAATCACGTAGCGATAAGGTCTTTAGTACATGCATTTCTGTTGCTGCAATATAGAGATCGTCCGCAAGGTGATCCGGCGGGAGGACCCCTTGATGCGGCCAGAGACCGGAGAGGATTTCTCCAGCATGCCGGGGCTGGAGTCGCTCATCAAGGACTGCTGGACCGAGCTCCCCGAGAACAGGCCTGACTTCACCGCCATTAGGAAGAGATTGAAAGGAATGGAGTATGGAAGGTACGGCAGTTTGAGCTGTGTTCCAGCAGGATGGTTCTTTCCTTGGTGCTAGAATGGGGCTGTTGTTAACAGAAATTACTTAGGTTTCATCTATTTTACGGTATAGTTTCGGCTTACTTCGATTGATAAAACAGAAATGTCGCCAGACGTCTGTCAGTTCACAGACTGCAAATTATGTTAACTGATAGGTGTATCAAACCATTTTAAGTCGGTTGATTAATTGATTCATTTTTGGACTTTCACTTATAGTTTACCCTAATGCCACTTTTAGGTTACCCTAATGTCATCATCGCTATCATTTGACTTGCAGAACTTTCAACATCGTAGACAACGTGATCGCGAAGTTAGAGAAGTACACTAAGAACCTGGAGAGCGTGGTGGCGGAGAGGACGGCCCAACTGGAGGACGAGAAACGGAAGACGGAACTCCTGCTGCAGAGAATGCTACCAAAGTCAGTCTAGTTTTCACGACACAGTACTGTTTTGTTTAAGACTTGTTATACTTTTATCCTTCTAGTATCTTCTGGATTTTGAGTAGGTGAATATTTTGTTCAAAGTGATTTGACGCTGTATGTTGACTGTACAGTTCGGTTGCGGACACGTTAAAGCAAGGTAATCCAGTGACGGCAGAACATTACGACATGGCAACCATCTTCTTCAGCGACATCGTGGGGTTCACTGAAATGGCGGCGGACAGCTCACCTATGGATGTACGTTAAAAGGCCAAGGCTTCCAATAAACGTCAACATTAACAGAAAATGGAACAGCTCTAATTATTACCAATCCTACATACTACTTAGTCTACTACTACTATGCACACGCTGTTGAATTTTATTTGTGAGAGTTTTCCATAGACCTTTATTTTGTGCGATAACGCTGTAGTCTTTTCAACATCAACAGGATCGTGTTGATAACAAATATAGCACAACGTGCAAATCGTTTCCCTGCTTTGTTTCTGTTCAGGTAGTGACCATGCTAAACGATCTGTACTGCTGTTTTGATGCCATCATTGACGGGTTTGACGTCTACAAGGTATCTAATTAGCTAGCAGGTCATGGTAAATTCACATTTCCAAGTTTCAGTTGTTGGCGTTTATGGTACTGTGTATATTTTTCGCTTAACTTCCCTCGTTCCCAGACTACAGTGCTTTCTCATCTGTGTCTCGTTCCCGTGGCAGGTGGAGACGATCGGAGACGCGTACATGGTGGTGTCGGGTCTGCCCGAGCGGAACGGAGACCGACACGTCACGGAGATTGCCGACATGGCGCTCACGCTGTTACGGGACGTGCACAGCTTCCGCATCAGTCACAAGGCCGACCAGAAGCTGCAGCTGCGGATAGGCATCCACACAGGTGGGTGATGCTGACAAAACCGCCTTCACCAGGCAGGCTGCTGATATTCTGTATTAATTTCATGAGCATAAGATCTTTACTAAGTCTATACTGCTCCGGACTTTAACATCTGGTCTCATGGCAAGCACTTGGATAGAATTTTGCTAGTTGCGTCATTGATCAACCACGACGTTATGTGTAAAATCAAAAACCCGGATCCAACTGTTGACTTTTTATCCTTGGACCACAAAACATTTAGTTCTGATTTCACAAAACAGAAAACGTAACTAAACTACAGAACAAAGTAAACCATCTTGGTGGAGAACACTTGACACTTATCCACACTGCCTGTTGTGTGGTTGTTGAAGGTCCGGTGGTGGCGGGAGTGGTAGGGCTGACCATGCCGCGCTACTGTCTGTTCGGGGACACCGTCAACACGTCATCCCGCATGGAGTCCACCGGCGCCCCCTTGCGGATCCACGTGAGCGGCACCACGGCCAAAATGCTGGCTCAGCACAAAGTCTACGACCTCGTGCTCCGGGGAGAGATACAGGTCAAGGTTGGTAGCGTCTGAGTGATTGACAGATAATGACATAGCCAAACTGTTTCATCATGCATCACATATAGATGATATCAATACCACATGATTGACAGTGTTGTCTCAAAGTACTTCAAATATGTGCTCTTCATATGCTTGTACTTATGCATCCATTTTGCAATATGTGTACAGTCAAACTTCCTGCTCGTGTCAAAAATTTCCATTACAAAAATTGTTTGCACGAGGCAAAAAAAAAGTTTTATTTTTTCGTTCATTTTCTTGTCTTGTCTTCTATTCAGGGTAAAGGGAAGATGACCACATACTGGTTGTTGGATAAAGTCCAGAAAGGCCAAGAGGAGCCTGAAGAACCCCCAACACAGCCACAGCCACAGCCACAGCCTCAGCCACAGCCTGGCCAACACAAGAGACAGAAGACTGTCATGTCTACCCTTGGGCAGAAGTCACTTGACTAGGAAATGGTTATCTCCAAGAAGATGTTGGGAGGGAACCTGTCAAGTATTGTCTGGGGTCATGTTGTCATCTCAACCAATAATAGAATAGCCCAACCAATCTTAAGTCAGGTTGAAAAGTCATGACATCATGTCATACCTCTGCCATTACCTCATAACCATGTGGTCCTCGTGCAGCATTGCTATCGATCACTTTTGGTACAAACCATTTCTGATACACTTCCTCACAATTGTGTATGATTTGTTATCAACTTGGAAAGTATGTTTAGTCTAAACATGTCACTGTACATTGTGGCTGTACATGGGGTCTTCAAATATTTGAGTATGTTTTATTAACTTTTTCTAGACTTATCTGAAAACATTTGCAAATACAAGTAGCTTTTATTGGCCAAGTTCAAAGATGCATTATCTATACTGCAGAAATATACACACACTTAAGCTGACAATGCCTATTGGGGCATTTGCTGTGATACAGATAAGGATTTTTCCATTGGAACTGTTGCTGTATGGCTGAAATGTTTTACAATACCTAAGCTTAGAACTTGTCATTCTGTAAAACTAATGTACAATAGCAAACTTGTTTTGAATTAATTCTATAGCAAATCCCAGATGCTCTGACTATGTAGCCACACTTGTGTTGTGCTCTTCTTTGTTGGTGAGTTCTAATTTCAAAATGAGAGAATTAGGAAAAAAACAAGAATCTATTTACAGGAAAACTAACATAGTCAAACACTTGAGTCTAATTCTGCACTTTTCTTCGTTCTGTTATAAAATTCTCTTCAAGATGGAGGCATTCCACATGAATATGGTTGCTAATTTAGAAAGGAATTAATGCCTTGCTTTAATAATTCTAAAAGTGAAAGCAATATTTACAGTTTGGAAAAGGTGCAGAGAGGCTGCATGTTTTAGGGCTACGATCCGGCTATCCATATCACACAAATGGTGTGAATTTTGCTTGTATAAAGCCTATGTCATAGAATATTTTACTCTAAAAACTAATGACAGTGATTGTCATTTTGAAGGTTATCTTTTATGTTCATTTATGTCCTTCCTTTTGTAGTAAAGTACCTTAAATAGTATCCTGCATACCATTTTTCTGAGTTTAAGTCAGTAGGAGGGATTGAAAACTCACAAGGATGGTACACAGGCTATTTTGGTTGAAGTATCTCCTATCTATCTGGCTCAAATGCCACTCATAGACTGTGATGCTATATTCTCTGTGAATAAACTATCGTAACGCTATCTCCATGCATAGAGCTTGAGAACAAAGGTTTCTATGTCAGTGATTTAAGCTACATGTAAGCAAATGTATCTATATACAAGAAAACGTTTGCTCATTATATTTAGATATTATATTTAGAAAAATGCATAACCTTAGAAGTCTCAAATTGTTGAAATTGCAAACAGAATAGGTAAAGAAATGCTCCTTCTAACTTTCATAGTGTCTGCATTTTCCCAAGGGTAACCTTGATTTTCCAATACAAAAGAATCTATACAATAGGATGGATTCTGGTTGAGCCCATGGAGCAGTAATGCCACCTCGAAGACTAGCTTCGAAGTGCAGCTAACCTAGACTGCATGGCAGAGATGTCCTCCTCCTCTTCCTCTGACTCCACCCCTCCCACCGCGCCTTCCAAAACTTCATCTCCCGGTAACTCATCTGTGACTTTGCTTGGTGCCTGTCCCAAGGCTCCTAAAGATGTAGATGAAGAAGTTGTAAAAAAGACATTTTTGGTAGAAATCTTTTCAAGAAGTTGCCTGATGTGATTGTTTATAGGTTTACCCAACCTACCATTCACAACATTTACTAAGCCTAATTGGGCATTTTAATGCATTGTCATCTGGATACCAACATGGAGGTCAATGCACAAATCTGTACACTTAGACTAAACTAAAAATGGGTGAAACATGAAAACATTTTAAAGATGGATGTAAATAACCATTGTCAGCAATCTGAAGTCAATAAGCATGAAGTGATACTGCAGTATAAATGTATCATTAACCATGTACATCATTATCTCCTTTCAAATAATGAAAAGGAATTTTTCTCCCACCTGCTGTCAGCTCAAACAGGATCTTCTCCACCTCTGCTTCTGTCTCCTCTTCCAGGTCCTCATCATCCTCCAGCGACTCAAACGTGTCGTCCAACATCTCCTCAATAATGCCTGCCTAAAGTACAAGAACAATACAAACGTGTCATCCTATATCTCCTCGAAAATGCCTGCCTAAAGTATATGGACAATAACACAAGGGACCCTTCCAGCCGAATGCCATATCGAACAAATAGAATCCCCTATTCTAGATTTATTTCGAATACTCCGTCAAAAACAGCCCTAGTGGGACAGGAATGGCCAAAGAAAAATGCTATGCCTATTTTGTTGAAGACTACACTGGCTAAGTATAGTTGTTTTGGGAAGTGTAGGTGCTATATAGCATTACTTTGTTCCTGGTCAGGATGTACAAGTAAAGCAGTGTGCGTAGAGGTAGGGTCTTATGTTTGGCATGTGGTACAAGCTTCCTCTCTGTGAGTGACCGAGCTGCTTTCTTCTTAATTTGGCTTTTCTCCTGAGCATGTGTGCACATGCCATGCATGCAACAATCGCAGTAGAAAACCTGTCACAGATATACGTACCCAGCTTTACACCTGCATCGACCACATGTCAGAAACTGGGCACTCTTGCCCGCCAACAAGGTAATATCATGGAGCGCCTCCCGCTTCCGCTTTGACTGAAATTATATCACCCTTATGGCAACTATATATGCTCCCTCCTCAAACGACTGTACACGGTGCACACCCCAGTTTATTAGGGGTCTCAAATCGAGACTGCGCACCCTCAAGTCGAGAGGCCGTCTCTTCAAGAAAATAAATCTAAAGCAGAAAAGCCGTATATGAAAATGAAGGGTATCACTCCAGCTTTAAGAACAGCCGGGTTTCAGTTTCTTCACTCTCTCTACTTTTCGTAATATTTGGGGGAGAAAAGTTTTTTTCACGTAAAAAAGTATGCAAAAAAAGGGGAATTTTGACGTGGAAATAAACTCATCACCTATATTTTAGTCATGAAAATGACTGATATTGTCGGAAAGAGAATACACTTAAGATTAATCAAGCAAAAAATAAAGAAAATCGTAACACTGAGATTCTTACAATAACCCGACGCGCGAGGCATAGCAACACGGCTCACAGACCGCATATGGACGGAGAATCTGGGTCAACGGGTAAATCACTTCCGACGCGTAGAAATACAAGGAAGGGACACTCGGGCCCAAAACCAATTTGCACAAAAAACACATCACTTCTTACGCTTTTTAGCCATGCCAGTATTAAATGCCACTCCGCAGCAGATTATGAGAAATTTGAACTCAAACACGGACCCTCAAGACCCTTTCGCGACACATTTTTGTCGCGTACTATCTCGGACCCCTGTCGCGGAAGAATTGGTGTGTGCACCGTTCACAGTGTATGTAGCCTTCCACAAAGAATGTATAGCATTTTTCTTTCGCCCGTTCTAAGAGGATTTCAGGGCCCCGAAAGCTAAACCGAAGTCAGTCGGTATCCTCAGCTTAATAGCGGCGGCGGCCATGTTTTTGCAACTCGCGCCATTTTTGACCGAGGTTCTGAAATAGAACCCAAGATCAAACAGGGGGCGGGGCATATGGTGTTCGGCTGGAAGGGTCCATTGCAAATGTGTCCTCTGGAGAGTGAAGGACTAAAGACTTTGGTAGACTTATATTTCCTTTCAGAATCTGTATTTTGTAAAACCAGTCACATCTCAAACCAACATCTGATCTGCGTCACTTTCCACACTGTTACATTATCATATACAAAATACTAGTAGCTCATCTCCAAGCAGATATTGAGGGAGGTCATTACATATTCCTAGTTGCCCTTTCCTTTGACATACTGTGGTGGTGTCACAAAAATGGCTCATGAGGGAGGATGTATCTCACCAAACATCTGCTTGAAGGTTACTAGTCCCCTCCTTTAGTGCTTCTCACCTTCATCATCTCCTTGGACAAGTCCCTCATGGTGGCCTGGATCTCAGGCACCTTCACCAGGTTCTGCATGTACTTCATCACCTCTGTGCTCTTCTCCATTGCACCTGACACCTTTAGTACACCTAGAACAGGTGATACCATACAGCTGTTTGAATTCTTTCTTGTGTAGAGGTCAACTCAGACATTTACAATTGGGCAAGTGGCAAGATCAAGGCTAGTGGGTACAACACAACATCTTAAAACTTATCTATCCATAAGTTAACCAGTCCCTCACCCAGCTGGTTCTTCATCCCCATGGAGACAGAGTTGATCTGTGCCTTGGAGGTGTAGATCTTACTGACGGCCTTCCGCGATCGCACCATCTCCTTCGCCAGGATACGGCACGTGTCCTTGTCGCCCTTCTTGGCCGCTTCCTTCAAGGACCGTTTCACCTTCTCCTCTTCCCTCTGGATCCCTGTCACACACAGGTGGGTCAGCAAAGTTCACATCATTATCTTCGCTGTATATCCGTCAATGTAAGTTATATATTGGCTAGTGCTTGGTTGGTTAATAAGTTGATTAATTGGGAGATTGAATCTAGATGTTTATCTCAGTGCTACCAGTAATGCAAGTTAAAACACATGCAAGCAGCTTTTACCTTTTCTTTCCATATAAAAGTAAAGTCTCTTCAAGTTTGAAATCATAACATTATGTCACACATAAAAAGCTATCATATACCTCGAATTTGTCTATCCAAAAGTCGGTCCTGCTTCCTTAACTGGCTGGTCCATTCTCTGACCTGTTAAAAACATTATATCACACCTGTAAAATAATGTTGCAACACCATCGGATATGCCAAAAACAATAAAATTACTCTTTAACAAATGCACTGTAGATAATACAACTTTTTTACAAGTGGTTTTGTAAGATTAGAAAAAAATGCTTTCATTCTTTGTGCCCTATCAGATATTCCCACAAAGTAGAAACCGTGGTTCTGAATATTTTGCATTGATTTCAGAGCCAACACCCTGTTCAAGTAACTAAATCAAATAACAAGTCGAACCAGTCACACACTGGTACGACTATTCGGCTTGTAACTTCACAGACGGCGGCTATCAATTTTAGACCTCAAATGTCATAAACTTGACACTCGTGTGTTTAAAGGCAACCCACATAGAGCTCTAATCATCAAAAGGGAATGTATTCAGATGTCATATCGGTCAATTGCAAAGAACAGCATTCTACATGCGGAAGTGCTTATAATTCTTGCAAACAAACTCGTTTCGCGGTCGGTCCAATATTAGGATGGAACATCCCAGTTGCCTTATATTATGCCTAAAGAAATCAAGAACGATAGGAGAAAAGAATGGAGCACGGCTACGTCTCGAAAGAGAGAAAATCTACCTGTTCTTTGGGGTCTTTTCCCTGAGACTTCCCAAACAAACCCATCCTGCTTCGGTCTTCTGGAGTATGTGACCTTTGACCCGTGAGTAAGACGCATGTGCAGATGTAGCAATTACCCAATTTGTAGCTTCGCTACAAAGTAATGAATTTGCTATATTAGACAAAAAATAACAACAATCCTTTAGTGAAAGTGTTTTATCTTTCAACCAAACGTCAAAATTGATCCATCTTGAAATGACAAGAAATTCTGATAAGAAACGATTAAACAGGATTGGAAATGATGGAACTGCAATATTAATTTTGCCCGCAAGAGAACCCACAACAGTAAACACATACGAAAGCCTGTTATAAACGTAAAATCCGCTAGACGACGCTGTTGCGCCGCAAGGTTTCTCGGCATTGGTGACCATTGGTATGATGTTGAATTCAATGGCGACGTCCAGGTTCGTGAATGTGCAACTCGCGCCTCCTGTAAATTTGGGAATGGGTGGGTATTGGTGGATGTAGCAATTACCCAATTTGTAACTTCGCTACAAAGTAATGAATTTGCTATATGGACCTAGCCTGGAATCCAGCCGTGTTGTGCTTTGGAAAGTTTGGTCGCTCTGCTTCTGACAGGAAGCGTACCTCTGTGGAGCGACTAAAGCACAACACGACTGGATTCCAGGCTAATATGGATAGAAAATAACAGCAGTCCTTTCGCGACAGTTTTAATATCATATTGCAATCAAAAGTCAAAATCGAGCCACCTTGAAATGGCAAGGGACGGATGATAAGACGGATTATTATTATTATAAGAAACGATATTCTATTACAACAAGTCAAGTTTATTGCACAACGATTGCATCAGGTACAATGTATGGCAGATAACGTATATTACCAACAACAACAAATACTAGTAACAGGATTGGGAGTGTTGATATTACCAACAACGTTCAACAAATAACAGGATTGGGAGTGTTAGAAATTGCAATATTATTTTTGTCCGCAAGAGGGCCAACAACAGTAAACGCATATGATAGGCTGTCATAAACACTAGTTCCGCTAGGAAGCGCTGCTGTACCACGAGATTGCTTGTCTAGCCTCTAGTCTAATTGGCGAAAATGGCGACGTCCAGGTTCGTGGATGTGGAGCTCGCGCCTCCCGTGCCGGTGTTTGCCCTTACAGCTCGCTACAGGGAAGACAATCACGCCAACAAGCACAACTTAGGAGTGGGAGGTATCACGCTGTCAACTGTTTATGTCACATTTTGAGACCCTTTCTAAGAAAAAAGATCTGGCAAATTAATGTCCTATAACTTCAGAGCGATGACCTCGCTTAGCGACTGGCGGACAAATTGCATTATGCAAAATAGGGGGTGTGGTTGTAGGCTAATTGTCTTACTCGTACTTACTGTCCACAGAATACAATTTAAAATATCATCATGATATTAATAATTGTTTCAAATCTTTTTGACATAGAAACCTTTTGGTCCGCCTTCATTTTGCGTATTTTTTAGTGACTCACGAAAGTTTAACACGACAATCACCCCTCTAGGGTGTAAGTGGAACAGTCCGGCCCTCCATGGTGATCAAATATTCTGGCACGAACCACGGAGGGTCATATGGCCGATTTTAGAAACACCTCCCTCTTTTTAAGTTTACCAAAAGTTTTACACCTAGAAAAATATCATAGAGCTGAATCATATCATACAGAATTAGACGGAGACGGTGTGGAACTGTGCATGTGTCTGTTTTCTGTTTTTATTTGGGAGAAAACATTCAGTGATCTTCAGACGACCTTGGAATTTTTTGTCTGGGCTCCGCATTCATGACTTGGTCAGATTATCCAATTCTTCTGGATAATGTTGCAAGTTAGACTTCAACTTGGCATTTTGTACTGGAAGGCTTCTCACAATTCAAACCTAGATTTCCATTGACGTGATGAATACGCAAGTTTTATTTTACTAGTATTTTGATGAATTGGCAATAAATATAAGGTCGATCAAACACAAGTTAAAGGGCACACGACCCCAGTTTATTTGGGGTTTCAATTGGAGGCGGCACACCCTCAAGTCTAGCAAGGACATTAGGACATTATATGTAATGTCCTTGAGTCTAACGACCATCTCTTCCTTGGAATTATCCTATTTAAAAGCAAAATGATTCAGTAGTGGCAAAATATTGGACATTCTGAAACATGGGGCATTTCAAAAACTTACAAATAAGCTTACAAACCAACGGGTTATCGATTTAAATACATCATTGTGTTTTCATAACAGTCTGCCTTCAGTGGCTACGAGTAAAATGTACACCAGGGGTTCATTCATGTCTCCCTTGGGAATTTCAGTATAGAGGACTAACAGGTTGCCCGGTGTCGTTCATGGCCCGTTGCTTGCCCGCTATATCGAGCTGCGATGTTTTCGTCAAACCTTACATTACGGAAGTGGTCAATTAAGTCCAGGTCCTGCTGTGGTCCGCTATCTCGAGCTGCGATGTTTTCGTCAACCCTTACGTTACGGAAGCCTGTCCGCTATCTCGAGCTGCGATTTTTTTAGTCAACCCTTATGTACGGAAGCCTGTCCGCTATCTCGAGCTGCGATGTTTTAGTCAACCCTTACGTTACGGAAGCCTGTCCGCTATCTCGAGCTGCGATTTTTTAGTCAACCCTTACGTTACGGAAGCCTGTCCGCTATCTCGAGCTGCGATTTTTTAGTCAACCCTTACGTTACGGAAGCCTGTCCGCTATCTTGAGCTGCGATTTTTTTGTCAACCCTTACGTTACGGAAGCCTGTCCGCTATCTCGAGCTGCGATTTTTTAGTCAACCCTTACGTTACGGAAGCCTGTCCGCTATCTCGAGCTGCGATTTTTTAGTCAACCCTTACGTTACGGAAGCCAGTTCAAGCCAGTTGCGTGTCCGCTAATATCTCGAGCTGCGATCTTTTCGTCAAACGTTACGGAAGTGGTCCTGTGTGGCTACCACGGCGTTCCAAGCTGTATAAAGTGACGTCCCCTCTGGCGTTATCACGTCTGCGTTGCACCCAGTTTGGTTTCGTGTGTGAGGTTGACGATTTTGAAAATGACCACCAAAATCGACTTCATTTGTTAGGTAGTGATTTTTGGCCATCAGAAGGAGAACTAATATTCCGACATTCAAAATGTTGTGCAGAACTTTGGGAGCTTACACATTTTCCTCTAAAGAACGCTGTGAAGGGGAAGAAACGTGAGGCCGGCGAGCCCACAGCTGGAAAAATCCGGCTGTTGGGAGAATTTAGCAGTCATCAGTACACAAGCTGTCACCGAGCTTCTGTTAAGCAAAGTTCTCATAAAAATATTACATATAGCATAATCTAAAACATTTCGAAAAAATGTTTCTCTGGTAAAATGTGTAGTATGACCTTCGAGTTTACACTTGGAAGCACATTTGCTCAACACGTGCTAAGCCAGGCGTGCATGATGCTGGTCATTCAGTGGGGCATTCTCCAACGATTCTGGTAAACATGAACTAAAAGAATCACACCGGGCTGTGTCTGAGCTTAAAAGATTATAGGACTGGTATTAAACGCTCCATTTTTTCATATGTTTGTGTCTTTATCTAGACTGTTTCGATATTCATTGGGGCCCTGAGTGTTTGGATTTTGCGTATAATTGACCACTTCCGTCAACGGGCCACACAGGACCACTTCCGTAACGTTTGACGAAAAGATCGCAGCTCACTCAAGATAGCGGACACACAACTGGCTTGAACTGGCTTCCGTAACGTAAGGGTTGACTAAAAAATCGCAGCTAGATATAGCGGACAGGCTTCCGTAACGTAAGGGTTGACTAAAAAATCGCAGCTAGATATAGCGGACAGGCTTCCGTAACGTAAGGGTTGACTAAAAAATCGCAGCTCCAGATAGCGGACAGGCTTCCGTAACGTAAGGGTTGACAAAAAAATCGCAGCTAGATATAGCGGACAGGCTTCCGTAACGTAAGGGTTGACTAAAAAATCGCAGCTCGAGATAGCGGACAGGCTTCCGTAACGTAAGGGTTGACTAAAAAATCGCAGCTCGAGATAGCGGACAGGCTTCCGTAACGTAAGGGTTGACAAAAAAATCACAGCTCGAGATAGCGGACAGGCTTCCGTAACGTAAGGGTTGACGAAAACATCGCAGCTCGACATAGCGGACAGGCTTCCGTAACGTAAGGGTTGACGAAAAAAATCGCAGCTCGTAACGTAAGGTGGAAAAACTTGGTTGCGTGTGTCTTGTGTCTTGTTAAGAAGGACCACCCGTGCTAATGCCGTTATGTAAGGTTTGCTTGAGACTCGGTGTCCCTCTTGTGTCAGGATGGCGTGTCACCGTCCCTTGTTAGGCTGTGGAGGGTTTGGGACGAAGGGTTGATGGAAAATGTGTATACTGTCCCAGCCCAGACAACATGAAATTCAAGTACCTGATTGGCATGTAAGATGGATTGTGTTGCAAAAATCGGTGAATTCCCTTGGGTGCAATATCATTCTACGTTAGGTCTTCTGTTAGGTTTGGAAATGCCCCATGTTTCACAATGTCCAATTTCTTGCCATGTATAAAATGATTGTATATGTGGTGAGAGGATATTCCACAGTGTCAAGACCAAATGAGTTCTGATCCTTCAACTTCTCTAATTTTGAAAAAAAAATTAGAGGGAAAAAAACATTACTTTCATGTCAAAAATATTGCACAAAATTGGTCACTGTTTTGTCACGCACTAGCCTGAGTAGCACCCTCCATAGTGACCGCTGGCTCACGACTTTCGCATGCTAACCACGGACGTGGTTTATAGCAGGTAGTTTGACATTCTCAATGACCGTAAGTCATTTCTTGAGACCCCCAGCGAAGTGGGTGTCGGCTCCCCTAGCAACACATAGAAACGACCTTTGACCCCAAGTTACCCCATTGTTGACTAATTGCCCCCTCCCCACCCAGTGTGAAAACATCCCTAGAGGGGTTCCACCAAGCCAGGTAAAGTGTTACCGGGAACCCCTGGGTTGTGAAGGGTTATTTCAGACAGTACTGTCTGGGAATGTCAACATGATGTGTATTGAGCATTAACTGTTTCATATGAAGTACATTATAAAGTCACTGCTAGATTTTTACTCTGACCGTCTGCAAATATCTTAGAATATGTAAGTTTAACTTACATCATTTCATTCATCTGTATTGGGCAGATTTTAAGTGTTACAACCTCTTTCGTAGGTTTCTTTCTGCCAGTAGTACAGTCTGGTTTCCACTAAGCCCAAATACAAGTAACCGCTACGTAACCACTTTCATATAACGTTACTCCCCACCCCCTACCCCACGCATGGCCCTACTGTAGCTGAGTCTCCATTTCCTGCTGTTTAAAGAAGTAAAAGGAATTATTTTTGAGGTCATATTAGCATCAATGCTCCAGGCTTGAGTATTGATAAAATAGCTTCCCAGAGAAAGCATCCGCTTGCATTTGATTGGTTTAGCTTTGGAATCTGTCTAAACCCACTAATTAAAATAATGTTAGACACCAAAATACATACAAGAATGTAGCCAATTGATGTTTCCTCAAAACAAAGACGTCGGATATTTTCTTGTTTGCAAGTTGCTGAGTTGGTACTTTGTTAACAGTATCCTAAATTTGTCTTGTTAAATTTGCAGTTCTTTGTATCTTGATCAATTTGCCAAAGCAACTTTATAGGTATTTGCAATAATTATGTATACTATGTTGTATTTGGAAACCCAAAATTTGTTTAAAAGTAACTTCAGATACTCGAATGCTGTTTGTTTATTGTTTGTCAAACCAAGCCAAGCCAAGCCAAGCTGTGTCTGGCACAGATACCTTGACAGGTAAAGGTGTGAACAATTCCCATTGTTCGCCTATGAGAGCCTGGTGCCCTACTGTCAGGGGGTTGTGTAAACAAATTAATTGGCCATATTGTTCCTTTATCAAAACAAACGTGTCACATTTCATCCTAATAGTAGCCCAAACTTGAAATTTTGTCATCTTTTTTCTTTCGTAAAAGCGCTAGCTTATGCAATATTTTCATTTGTCGCAAAAGACATGTATGGAAAGTACATATGTTGCACCTAAATGTTCAACCTGGCCCATGGTTGTTCCCTTTTCCAGTTACCTGTCAGGCTTGCATGAATATTGCAAATAGGCCATTTTTCATAATATTTTGAACATATTAAAGAATATCTCGGTTAAAATCACACTACTAAGTGTGGGACAGGCTGAATATTGTAGAATGCTCATTCCTGAATACATAGATACCATATTTGTGACACAAATATGTTCCTGGGGCTAGCGACCGGAGCCTAAAAGTGATAAAATATAGCTGTGCTTATCATATTCATATTTTGATATCACTGAGCTTTAGGTGATATCTGTATGGTCTGACACCAACTTATGGGTATTGTGCTCCACTTCTTGTTGAAAATTCTGGAATATAGCAAGTCAAGAACAATATCAGGCAAATCAAAGTTGGTGGGTCAGTTAATTAGGCAGGAGGGCCATGAAATGACTTACGGTCATTGAGTTGATACGTTCATGAAGGTTAGACATCCAGGTAAACAATATTCAAATACAATTCAATCCCTACAACTGGATAAAAAACGGATATTTACTTTGGGACTTTGAGAGACATCCATCACTCTTCTTCAGCATCACTAGACTGAACTAATTCAATACAAGTACAGCTAACTAGAAAAGTTTCTAGTTAGCTGTACTTGTATTGAATTAGTTCAGTCTAGTGATGCTGAAGAAGAGTGATGGATGTCACTCAAAACGTCCGGAAGTAAATATCCGTTTTTTATCCAGTTGTAGAGATTGAATTGTATTGAATAGTTTGACATTGCACCAAAGACTGACGAAGCATAGTGGATTCCATCCGAAACGTCTGACCGTTTCCAAAACCATATCCAGTTGCTTGAGTAAATACTTATGGTGTATCTTATTACCTGGATGTCTAACCTACATCGACGTAGTTTGACATTGATTTTTGTCAGTCTATCCAAGGAGGTTGAAAAAGAATACCTTTCCTTTCTTTTTCAACCTCCTTGGTCTATTACAATGTCAACATTGTACAGAACATGTTGTAACAGTTCCATCTTCTCTGACCAGCGTACCGTACAGATGAGGGTTTACCGTGGGTGCTGCCCGTGGTGCGTACCGTGGAGTCCCAGATGGCCGCGGACCCCATCCTGAACCACGAGTACCTCCCCGTCTGCGGACTGGACAGTTTCTGTAAGGCCGCCACCAAGCTGGTGCTGGGAGAGGACGCCGCCGCCATCGCTCAAAATAGGGTGAGTGGGAGGAAAAGGTGATACTGTAAAATTCATTTATCAATTTTGTTTCTTAATGGAAAGACCGCTTTCACAGTCAGGGCTCGAAATACTTTTTTCTCCATACCTGCACTGGTGCAGGTAACATTGAAAATAACCTGCACCAAACAAATTTTACCTGCACCACTCTGAATTTAGGAAGTATGGATCATACTGAAATTGTTGAGGAACCGTTGCTATTTTTTTTTCTTTTATAATAGGTGTTAACAGTCAATGCAGTTAATAACAATCCACATACACCTACAATATAGGACATTTAAGTACTATGAAGCCCAGTATATGGACCAGTGCAGGTTAGGTGCAGGTAGACACCAGAAATACCTGCACAGCTCCAATTTTACCTGCACTAACCTGCATATGCAGGTGGTATTTCGAGTGTGTGAAGTTTGAAGTTTGCAGTTGAAACAATTCTGTTTTACAGTAGGGATACAAAACACACATTTGAGATGTACCTCCTACCACTAAACTAGAACCATTGAATAGTTTGATATTAACAGTAATTTGGGGGAATTGGGGGAAGGTTTGGTATAATCATTTAAGTGTGTGATACCTCTTCACTATAAAAAAAGTGTTATCACTGGAAAATATTGTCAATCTGTTCATATAAAGAACTTGATGCCCTTTGTAGCATATTGGTAGATGTCCAAGAGAGTTCCTATCTCATTGTCACTTCTGTATTTTACAACTCGTCAAAACCTAATACTCGCTGAAAAACACCTCAGAAGTGCAATATGTTGTGATATAAGAGCCGACTCAGCCGAGGTATAGTCCTTTCTACTACATCCTAATTTTCATGCCAGAAAGGCCAGTCACTTAGGACAGATGACCTTGTAGATCTAGACTTGAAGACGTTCCTGTGTTTCCAGGCTGCAGGTGTGCAGTCGCTGAGTGGTACAGGTGCGCTGAGGCTGGGGGCGGAGTTTCTCAAGCGCTGTCTGGGCATGAACGTGATGTACCACTCCAAACCAACATGGGGTGAGTAAATCCCACTTCTGACACCATGGTAAATCCCACTTCTGACACCATGTGTAATCTCATTGTGATCTACCAGCAGTCTGCTTATGTAAAACTGCGTCTATTTTCAGATATTGTACATTCATAAATTCATTTATTTTTGTGGTGAATCAATCTTCAGTTAGGAGGGTAAAGAAAGTTTTTGCTGTATTTGAGGTTTCAATTGAAGATCTACAATAGTGATACCAAACATATATTCCTGGTGTCATGATTTTAGAGGTCACTGCGACCACCATGAACATTTGGAGATTTACAGTATCAAAAGCTGGTTACAGTTTTCCAAGGACAATATTGACATTATAGAACCTTTGCTGACCAGTTTTAAGTGTTGTTTTCCCAACAGTTTGAAAGAGAAGTTTGTATCCTGTTTCTCAGGGAACCACCTTGGAATCTTCAAGGATGCAGGATTCACAGACATCAGGGAGTACAGGTACTGGGACGCCTCCACCAAAGGGCTGGACATCCAGGGCCTGCTGGAGGACCTGAGGGTGAGAGGGGAGGAATGGTGGGGATGTGGTTAGGATCAGGGCTGTCTCCAGGACCCATCCTCCGTCCTGGGACGGGCATTTGCTTGTTGGATTGGAATGGACAAAAATTTCACCCCATCTGTCCCACAAATCAGAGCTTCAGTACATAAGATTGATGAAAATCTGTTTTCATAAGATTGAAAGATGGGATTTACAAGGAAAATCAACAACATGGGTTCCCAAACAATGAGTGGGATGGAAAAAAAATTTAAGCTGGAGACAGCCCTGGTGGGGACATAGTTAAGGTACAGCTGTCCAAAAATATAGGGGTAGGTCAGATGGTTGATTTTGTCTCAGTCCCTATTTTCACAATTGTATTTGCTTGAGGCAGAATGTCAATTTGAAAAATATGATACACACGGGAAAGTAATGTATGCAAAATTGGAATACTATGAATAATAGTAAGCGGAGGGTAGAAAAGACGAGCCAAAACCTCACAACAACTGGCAGCATACAGCTCTAATTATAAGGCCTCAATGCAGCATCTACCTGCTGAGGATGTTAAACAGAAATTTTGTTCTTGTTACTGGAGTTGGGCAGCAGATGTAGGTTAAATGGCCAATGCTGTTGAAAGACTCGAGAGGTTTAGTGTCAGTTTTCTTCTGTAAACATCACTCAGAACAAGCACCCTTCTGACTAGTTCAGCCACGTTATGCAAATATGTCTACTGGTACTTAATTGATTGACATTCCCTTTTGCTTTGAAGTCAGAGAAGTTTTCAATTGCTGGGATGCATGTAGGTAGACAACTATGTTACAGAACGTGACAACAAATCATTCAAATAAATTTAGTGGTATCTCATATGGATAGTCCCAAGGTTTCTAGTACCACTCAGCAATGCCATCTTTTGAAGACATCATAAACTAAAATTTGTACAAAACTTGATCATGATGTTGTGGTGTTTTTTGTGAGTGAACAGTCTTTTCCTCTGCTGGTAGACATCCCGATTGGATTCTTTGTCAGGATGCTAGTAATATGCCCTTCCCTTTATAAATTCTCAATTCCAAGTAAGTGCATTCATATAAATTGACAGAATTGATGTTAAAAAGTTCTGATCGTGTTTTAGGAATAGACAGACTGCAGTCAGGATCTCTACCCACAGAATCTACCTACGTATACAGAATCAGTGATTCTGTCAGATTGCCATCTCTAGCTGCACATATACATGATTATATTTCCATACAGCACATAGACATATCTATCATGTATTGTTCCACCAGGCTGCACCAGAAGACTCTGTAGTGATCCTCCATGCCTGTGCTCACAACCCCACCGGTGTGGACCCCAACCACAGTGAGTGGGAGCAGATCATGCAAGTCGTCAGGGTATGTACAAACCAGAAACGCCACCTGAAAAATATGCTCTTTGTTGTAGTGTTGATGTTTCAGAATTACCTTATTGTTGTGATGTTTATCACTAAAAGATATTGACACCCAAATATATTGTATGTTTAGACAGATTGTCAGTGTTTACTTGAATGTTTGAATGAT
>NC_049982.1:21509813-21514765 GCF_000003815.2 Branchiostoma floridae
GGAACGAAGGTTGTTTCCGTTCTTTGACTCGGCGTACCAAGGTTTTGCCTCGGGTGACCTGGACAGAGACGCGTACGCCGTAAGACTGTTTGAAAAGTCAGGATTTGAGATGATGATCGCACAGTCCTTCTCCAAGAACTTTGGTCTCTACAGTAAGTCAAATGCTAATGCAGGGCTCTGTGCGATAAATCCTGTAGAGTGTTTTCAAGCAACATCACAGCATGGTAGTCAGTGTATACCCTTCTGTAGACCAGGCACTACATTTCTTTGGTACTTTTTCAGTCAAAACTTCTCCAAAGTACTAAGTTTGAGTCCCATGTTTCAGACGAGCGCACGGGAAACCTGGCGGTAGTTTCAGCGGACCCAGAGTCCCTGAGACGAGTCCGTAGTCAGATGGAGAAGATTGCCCGTCCCATGTGGTCCAATCCGCCCAACCACGGCTGCCGTATAGTGGCCACTGTCCTCGGCAATGCTGCGTTTTATGCAGAATGGTAGGTCCAACTGGTGCATTGTTTCCAGTTCTTTTCTTCATGATGAAATGTACCCCATATTTTCATCAGAAAAGGAGGATGTCAGTAATGATATGTGTGATAGACTAAAATGTGGTTAAACCAAGAGAACAAGGTAATAATTTCACCTTCCTGCTGACATTCTGTAGGAAGGACAACATCCGGACCATGTCCAGCCGGATCAGCGACATGCGCCGCCTGCTGCACGAGAAGCTGCGCCAGCTGAAGACTCCCGGGAACTGGGACCACATCACCAACCAGATCGGCATGTTCAGCTTCACTGGTCTGGGACGTAAGTTTGTCGTCAGCAAGGACATGATGCTAGTTCAGTTGTTACATTTCTAAGTCCATCAGGGCTGTCTCCAGCTTTATTATTTTTCTCTCTCTCTCTCATTGTTTTAGAGCCCATGTTGTTAATTTTTGGTGCTAACTCAGTCATTTTAATCTTAGGAACATACATTTTCGTCAGTTTCGTGTCATGAAGTTTGGATTTTTAGGACGGATGGGATGAATTCTTTTTCCATCTCAGGACAGAAGGACGGGTTCTGGAGACTGACCCGAAGTATATTCTTACATTTTACAGGATTCTAACATTTAGACCAGATACGAACCCCTTCTAAACATCCTGCAACATTTTGTACATTTCTTCCCTTCCAGCCAAACAAGTTGATTACATCATCAACAAGTACCACATCTACTTGATGAAGAACGGCCGCATCAACATGTGCGCTATCACCACCAGCAACGCAGAGTACGTGGCCTCCGCCATCAACGATGCAGTCTCATCGGTCACCGAGGATCCAAAACTCTGAAGAGTTCTAACCAAGCAGTACTGTTGGATGGACACATCCCCATCTAGTCCTCAATTTGGTATAAGATTTGATCATGACAGCGTATTTGAGATGGCTTAAACCATACTTGGTATATGTATCGGTACCGTAAATCTTGAAATAATCACAGTGGTTTTATTTGGACAGTTTTCGCTGTGACTATTTCACCACAAATCATGACACGGTGAACATGCATTTCCATTGTGTTACTGCAGTGACTGGACAACAGAATTTAAAACAATGTGAAACAGAGTAAAAACCTGCTTTCCTCTTCTACCACTAAATAAGTCCCTGTGAATATAAATGAATTCCCCGGAAAATATCCAACTGGTTTTGAGTGACAATTAGGTGATACAGCAGTGTTGCATGGCTAGTAGATACTGTGGCGTGCTCCATTGTTTGTGAAAAGTCAGTAATACATGTAACTTTGACAGGGTCTCAACATGCAGTTATATAAAAAGATCCTGTGAACACTGCATAAAACAAAAACATGGCTATTAAAGAATGAAACTGAAGTGAATTGTTGAAAGTGCAAATGCCTTATATAAGTATCTATGCACAACTTAAAAGTTCAAGATATATTCAGTGTAATTGTATTTGATGTGTAGAAAGATTGGCTTACTTAGTTTCTTTTATTTGTTTTATTTCGCACGGTCAGAAATCACAAACATTTCTACCAGTACAAACCCTTGTAGCAAGGACTTTCTCTATGATTTTTATGTCATTCTGACAAATTGTAGGACTCAAAGCCATGTGTAGTGTTTTTTTGGCAAGAGCCACATAACCAGATTTAGAGTAAAATGAGAGATGCATTATTTTGCTGCTGTGATAAATTGTGAAGTTGGGAACAAAAATGAATTTGTAAAAGAGTAGTTTTGTAATGCATACTTCTCTTGATAATTGATGTATCAAATGGTATCTATATGTCAAAGCATGCCACATATTCAATATAAAAACTAACTATCTTGTACTGTAGTTATAGCTCTCCTGGCTGGAGTAGATACATGTACTTCTCACTCAGATCTGTTGAGAGTATGGATATACCTCTAGGTAACTCTGGTATATTTCAAAGTCATTCTCTGTAATTTTTAGAAATTAGAAATAAAAGTATTTGGCTTGTGTTTGGCTGTCTTTCTCTTTCAAGTCAAATTAAGAATACTGTACCTTGCAAACCTGGGACCTAAACGAGGATGAATATAGACTGAAGGTTGACTTACTTGTGTCAGAGGGGGAGTTACTCCCACAGTTATCACGATAGGTTTGGTGGACTGTTATCCAGAGTCAGTCCTTCACTTCAATTTAGGGAGTAAGTCCAGCGGAGTATTTCTATTCAAGCAAAAAATCTTTGCTAATTGTCTAAACTGTCGCCGCCATGCATCAACTAATGATGCATGCGAACAATTGATACACCATGGTTACCTAATAGTGTGCAAAATTTTATCATTCAAACAAGTGTAATCAGATTGTAATATTTGATGTAATGAAATACTGCATTGTCTTGCATTGGCACTTCCATGTTTTTCAAAATTTTCAGCAGGGTGTAATCTGCTGTTAAAATGGTTTGATTTTTGGTTTCTAACTTTTCATTGAACTTACTACAAGGTCAATTCAGTTCAGTGTACCTCAGATAGGACAATTGATGGAGGCCAGACCTCGAGCTTGAAATTTTTGGTCATGCCCTATGGCTATATGCAGATACATATCAAGCAGAGGTTGAGTCGCGTAGATATATTACACGGGCGCTCCTCTTACATAAGAGCAGCGCCCGTGTAATTTTTCTGACTACTACTAACTCTAATTCACCTTTATTCGTGGGTTAACCTAGCTTCGTTGTTTAAAAAAAACCTGTGTGGGTATTTAGAGATTTCCAGTCAATGACATGGGTTTCAAATGTGAAACTTTCAAGATATTACAATGTGAAACTACCTTCCATCGACTTCATGATCCCCAAATACACTTTTTATATACAACGTATATAGGTTACCATATGGATAAATGTCAACTAACGTTATATCTACGTGACTCAACCTCTGCTTGGAGAGTAATATGCAGATCCCTATCGTACTGGGTACCAGTAAAACACTTCCTGGTTGTTCATTAACCTATAAGTTATGAATACATGTAGGTGACCTGACACTTTTGTGCTTAAATGCTCTAAGTTACATCATATACAAGTACAAGTACCAAGTTTTGTACATTGGACACATATGTAGAAAAATGGACTTCAAAGTGTTGAAATTAATTATTTACTTGAGTTGTGTGAGGTGATGGCTGATAATTCCTTGATTGATATACCATGGTTACCTAATAGTATGCAAAATTTTATCATTCAAACAAGTGTAATCAGATTGTAATATTTGATGTAATGAAATACTGCATTGTCTTGCATTGGCACTTCCATATTCATGTTTTTCAAAATTTACGTAAAACAGTCTAGATCTGGGTAACTTTGCTGTATAAGATTGCGAGGGAAACAATTACTGTGACTTATTCAGTTCCTAGAGTTCTTCCATAATTCATATAGTGCGACCAGTACCGTGAAAACCATCAACTGCTTTCCCAGTAATTTTTGTGTCAATATTCTAGATGGTAGGACTCCAAAGCCATGTGTACACAAGTCTAGTACATGGCAAGAGCCCACACCACACCATGCCCATTGTAAGAAATTTCAAGGCAAGCCGTTCAGTTTTTGTCACACCCTACAAGCATATCATATATGAAACTAGTCCATTCAGCCGTTCTTATCTTTTACACAGACAAATGCTACTGAAAATATGACCTTGAATATTCCTTAAATATTTTGTGTACTGGGTAATTAGTAAATTCTATAGCTTGTGTTCTCCATAGTATGACTTTAATACATGTAGCATATGTAAGCTATGGTATGTGGAACATGAACAAATGCAAATAAGGACGTTTTGCATAATTCATTTAAGTGCTAAACGATAGGCATTTCGTACTTGTGACATATGTTGATATATGCAAGTTAGTCAAGGTATACCTAACTATGCATAGATTATGCAAATGGAGAGTCATTTGCATGATCAAAATATTTCATGAAGGTATGAGGTCTCCAAACTCTTGTATTCGGTATTCGATAACATATAATGAGTTTCCTTCTTCTCAAACAGAATTGATTCCAACATAGCAAGACAACAAAGAACACAAACACTGAAGTAGTTTGAAAAGTATGTTTAATGAGTGTTATTCCAGCATCACATCTGTTGTATGAACTTGTCACATAATTGTTTAATTTGTAGCCGCCATGCAATGAAGATGATGGATGCAGAGACACAAAAATGGACGCAGTGCTGTTAAAAGACCTATAAGGGCACAAAGTGTTTGAGCAAGGAGCTTTCATCACTAAATGAATGCTTCTTGGTTTGAGAACATGTAAACATCCTTTGGAGGATGGAAGAAAGTTCTTACATTACAAAACTTGAGGCACAAACATGATAACACCGTGCAACAATTCATTCCTTCTAAAAACTGAAACATACAATTCTATCATAAATTAAAACAAAATTACAACACACTTCCTAGAAATCCTAGAAAAACAAGTGCATGCAAATACAAAACTCATTTTGATATAACACATAAATGATAATTAATG
>NC_049982.1:21517187-21519933 GCF_000003815.2 Branchiostoma floridae
GAATGAGTCAGCGGTGGGGACCCTATCAAATGCTTTAGCAAAATCCATATAATGCATAAGCACAAGATCAGTTTGTGTACCGTTGCTTCTGTTTGCTGCTAGGTCGTCTACAAGGGAGAGAAGTTGTGTTTCACAAGATCTCCCTTGTCTGAACCCATGTTTCATATCGTACAGGATACCATTAGTGTCTAGGTGACTCATCATGGTACTAGCGATGATATGCTCCATGAGTTTACAGCAAATTGATGTTAGCGATATTGGTCTGTAGTTTTCGACTTTGTACCTGTCCCCTTTCTTGTATATTGGAGATATGTTTGCCTCTTTCCAGGATTCAGGTATTGTACCAGAGTCAAGGCTTTTCTGAAATATGACCTGTAAGATGGGGCTTATGACATCGCTGAGTTCTTTAAGCACATATGCATGCACCTGGTCTGGTCCAGACGCCTTGTGGGGATGTAAGTTTTGCAACACGGCGGTCGGTTGCTAGGGTATTCTTTCCCGTTGCTATGCGAGTTCGACAGAGTATCGGGTTACAAGAGGCCGACTATTTACTAACCGTAAAATATTTCAAAATAAACAAAATGTTATTACAAGGAAAATGTATTCAAAATAAGATTAAATTCGCAATTTTAGATAGTTTGAATCTTCCCATTTTAATTGAGATAGTTGTTTTGTTTCGATTTTGCTTCCAAATACCATGATTTCCTGTTTCAAGGAAGGCCTTCAATTTGACCATACTCTTGATAAGATGGGCCGCAAGTGCAATGGCAAATTCTCGATTTTTATATTTTTCGTCATCTGAGAGGTAAATAAAACTTTTTGTTTTTGGGATTTTTTAATTTTTAATCTTAAGCAAAGTTACAGTCAAAAATATGCGTAAAAATGACATTTTTCGCACTTAATTACAAATAATTCAAAATCGAAGGCATTTTTTACAAATCCCAAAAACAGAAATCTCGGGAAAATCGTTGCGGTCATTTTGAGCCGTCAATGAGTTAATTTGGGCTCTTCTTGGTCGCGATCTTAAACGATGTTTGCACGCATGTCATGCCGCACGGAGAGCGGGAGGGTGTAATTGATACCGGTGTAAACAACACTTATGATATTCAAGGTCAACAACACAAACGTCAGTAGCTTTGTTACATGTTACATGTCCCAAACAAAGTGATAGCATGGATGTACTGTCCAGAAAATTGTTTATATTGGTGAAAAACTATCTTTTCTGGCTAATTCAATGCGGTTTGGCAAAAAAGGCTAGCCAGCAGTGTTTTACCGGCAACGACCGCAGATGACCCCAAATAGAACACGGGTTCGGTTCGAATTACGTCAGATGGAACATTGTGGAAGCAGGTTCGAATTCGGCTAGACATGGGAGATTTGGAGCCCGTATTTGACCACCGTGCAATGATTTATGTACTCCACTTTCTTCTATGGTGATGTCTGGCATAGAGCGGTGTGGGCTAGGTCCCATGTCAGGTGAGGGATCGTCTGTTGGTTCACATGTGAAGACAGACTGGAATTGTTGGCTGAGGAGGTTTGCCTTAGCTTTGCTATCAGACACTAAGATTCCGCCACTCTAATATGGTCAACGCCAACTCTCTCGGACTTCATGCTTTTGAGAAAGCCCCAGAATTTCTTAGTTCCTAACTTGGCAGAAGACTTACCTTCTTGTGAATCATTTTCATCAATATCGAGTACAACTGATTCGATATAACTCCAATAACATTCTTTCATTCTCTTCTTGATATCTTTCTTAAACTGCTTTAACTTGTCTTTCCTTTCGGGAGTGTTTTGACCTATTGTCTTCCTGTAGTAGCGGTCCCGTTTCCTCATCAGACGCTTAAGATCAGGAGTGATGTATGGGAGATGTTTTTTGCCTTTTGTTGTTTTAGAGAGAACGTACTTGTCCACACAGCTGGTTAGTTTAGATGTAAACATATTATACAGTTCATCTACATTTGTATCATTATTTACGTGCTCTAAGAACTGGGTTTTAAAGTCGGACAAATTACTTGGCTTGAAGGCATCCTTTCGAATTTCCACACGTTTTTCCTTCTTGGAATGGTGCATGAATCTTACATCGTCCACGTCGACACACAGGCTGCCAGACTTACGGATGGCAAGGAATCCTTTCTTCAGGTGGTAAGCTATAGCACCACCTGTTAACACACATGAAAACTGCAGTCATTACAATTTGTCAAAGGACCCATTCATCAGCATATTGATAAGTTATGAAATAAAAGGTTAACAAAACAATACAATGCCGTACCAAGGATAAAACCTGCACCGTCTATTCCAGCGACCAGGTCTACTTCATCAGGCTGGAAGGCCTTTGTGAGGTCAGCGACACATTGTTGGAAAGCCTGCATTACACACACAGAATGCATTCTTATTCTTTCAAATATTGTGTATATCAAAATTGATTATCATGAAGATCTAGTACATTGTACCTTGATTGAACAAATCTAATTATACACAGAGTCAGAAGATATGTTTTGTTTTCAATATCCATTGTATTTATTATGACTAAGTTCCCTTGAAAGCACCTTCATGTCTGACGTGTCTCACATGACTTGACGTCTAAACTGGGTCGAACCGTCCATCAACACAGCAGAGCGGACCAGAGAAGACCAGAGGGAGGAAATTGTTTCTTTTAGAAGGAATAGCAGACTACAACTGGACTGTAGTACATCACCTCAGCATTCCTGTACATGGCAGTGGGGTCCAACCAGCTGAACTCTGGTCC
>NC_049982.1:21524212-21543034 GCF_000003815.2 Branchiostoma floridae
GATTTTTGTAGATATAGTGGGCATTCGCTAAAAAGACCATCGAAAATCGTCAACTTTGATCTATTTCACTTCGGATCGATGGATTGACTTGAATCTCAGGATTAATGCATGGGAGCACAACGTGGACATATTCCAAGCAAACAAAAATGAGATTCGTGCAGCGCGGACTTCCCAAGAGTGGGCGTTTGTGGGAATTCGCTAAAAAGATCTAAAAAGACTATGCGGCGCGACCTGAGTACCGTGAAAACCATCAACTGCTTTCCCAGTGATTTTTGTATCAATATTCTAGATGGTAGGACTCCAAAGCCATGTGTACACAAGTATAGTACATGGCAAGAGCCCACAACACACCATACCCATTGAAATTAAGTAAGGGGAAAGCTGCTCAGTTTTTGTCACACCCTACCAACATATCACATATAAAGGACATAAAGACTAAGCTATTCAGCCGTTCTTATCTTGTAGTTGTACACAAATGCTACTGAAAATATGACCTTCTTGAATATTCCTTAAATATTTCATGTACTAGGTTATTAGTAAATTCTATAGCTTGTGTTGTCCATACAATGACTTTAATACATGTAGCATATGTAAGCTATGGTATGTGGAACATGAACAAATGCAAATAAGGACCTGTTTTGCATAATTCATTTAAGTGCTAAACGATAGGCATTTCATACTTGTGACATATGTTGATATATGTAAAGTTAGTGAAGGTATACCTAACTATGCATAGATTATGCAAATGTCATTTGCATGATCAAAATATTTCATGAAGGTATGAGGTCATCAAGCTCTTGTATTCAGTATTCAGTAACATATCATAAGTTTCCTTCTTCTCCAACAGAATTAATTCCATCATAGGAAGACAACAAAGAAGACAAACACTGAAGTAGTTTGAAAAGTATGTTTAATGAGTGTTATTCCAGCATCACATCTGTTGTATGAACTTGGCACATAATTGTTTCTTTTGTAGCTGCCATGCAATGAAGATATGCAGAGCCCTTGGATGCAGAGACACAAAAATGGACGCAATGCTGTTAAAAGACCTATAAGAGCACAAAGTGTTTGAGCAAGGAGCTTTCATCACTTAATAAATGCTCCTTGGTTTGAGAAGATGTAAACATCCTTTGGAGGATGGAAGAAAGTTCTTTTTAGAATAACAGACTGTTACATTACAAAACATGATAACACTTGCAACAACTTATTCCTTCTAAAACTGAAACATACATCTCTATCATAAATTAATACAAAATTACAGCACACTTACTTATTCCTAGAAAGTGCATGCAAATACAGAACTCATTTCGATAAAAAAAATGTTGATGATGGCCACCTGTTTTTTCAAATCAATTTACCTTGGATTCAAAAGAAAGATTACATTAACATACCGGTAATTATCAAATTGTTTTGCCAAAATTTCACCGTGAGGTCTACCTTTTCCTGTTACAGTCTATCATTTATAGTTAGAGTAGAGTAGAGTAGAGTTGAGTAGAGTAGACTTCTTTTGGAACTTATTGGTCAGACTACATTTAACAAGAATAGATCCATATTTGGTCTTCATGCAAATATATGTGTAGCACCTTGTTTGCCAAGCTTCATTCAAACTTTTTGGAAGGTGAGCTCTTCCACAATTTTTGAACACGAGCTGAAAACTGCATTCATAAAAATATCAACATTTCACCCAGTGAACAATCTTTATTCAAACAAAGGCTTTCACTGTATCATGCACACAGTCAGACCACAGTTAATCAACCTATGAATATCCTTTTCCCACATCACAAGGGTTTGTATGTCTTGAAGCTTTCCAGATTCTTGGCATTGACTTGATCTTGGATTTCCCTGGAAACCACACTGGACACACACTTGTACTTCTCCATAAGCCTCTTCCCTCCTTCTGTCTCTTCAATACAGACACAGGCAATTCCTACAGCAATGGAGAAAAATAGAATGAGGTAGATAAAGTGGGTATCACACATACCATATCCTCCTTAGTTATGCATTGACTGATTTAATTTAATTTGATTTATTCAGCTGTATGCTGACCCTATTTTTTTAGGACTGAAACAGAAAACACAACATTTTTGTCCTAGGCCCTTAGACAACATGGTGTATTCCATATCACCCAAGGAGGGCTGGGACTGAAGATGATGTGGAAATACTGGAATACATGTGTTGCATCTTATCTAAGTCATACCCAGAAAAAACCCCACATATTTCTTCTTCAATTTCTTGACAATACATAAGTGAAAATGATGATTTCTTAATCACTGAGAGAAAAAAACCCCACTAAAACCTAGTGCAGTTAGTGCAGCAAGAGTGCAACTATCATTTTTTTATCGACATGATTGTATATTTGTGTGTTCAACTGTACCTGCCACAATTCCCTGTTGTCTCTCAACCAACTCTACTGCAGCGCCCATGTTACCCCCAGTCTCTATCCACTGGTCCACGATCAGCACCTTTGTACCTGAGAGACATCATGCAGCCAATCAGTTTTGTGTCTCTTGCAAGCTTGTTTCAGAAAAAAATAAAGTTCTACCCAAATCTGAAACAAGCAATAATCCAATAGCAACTGAAACTTGAAGCAAAAGCTCTTTCAAAATTACCTGGCTTGAAGGCATCCTTTCGAATTTCCAAACGTTTTTCCTTCTTGGAATAGTCCTTGAATCTGACATCGTCCACGTCGACACACAGGTGGCCATACTTACGGATGGCAAGGAATCCTTTCTTCAGGTGGCAAGCTATAGCACCACCTGTTAACACGCACGAAAACTGCAGTCATTACAATTTGTCGAAGGACCCATTCATCAGCATATTGATAAGTTATGAAATAAAGATAACAAAACAATACAATGCCGTACCAAGGATAAAACCTGTAGCGTCTATCCCAGCGACCAGGTCTACTTCATCAGGCTTGAAGGCCTTTGTGAGGTCAGCTACACATTGTTGGAAAGCCTGCATTACACACACAGAATGCATTCTTATTCTTTCAAATATAATACATTGTGTTTATTGAAATTGATTATCATGAAGATCTAGTACCTTGATTGAACAAATCTAACTATACACAGAGTCAGAAGATATGTTTTCAATATGATTTGCCACTTCGTATTTTCATACGAAGTTCCCTTGAAAGTACCTCCCTGTCTGACATGTCTCACATGACTTGACGTTTAAACTGGGTCGAACCGTCCATCAACACAGCAGAGCGGTCTTCTGAAGACCGGAGGAGGAAAATTGTTTCTTTTAGAAGGAATAGCAGACTACAACTGGACTGTAATACATCACCTCAGCATTCCTGTACATGGCAGTGGGGTCCAACCAGCTGAACTCTGGTCCTTTTGTGTTGGGTGCCATCAGGGCCAGGTACCAATCGGGGTCTCTCTTGTCATTCGCCATAACGTCACACGTCGTGCAAACTTACAGGCAGGAAGAATAACAACCTTAAAAGCAACAATGTATTTTGTGAGCATAATCTCATTAGATTAAAGTGAAGATGGTGTGATGTTACTTATGTCTAAAGGCACATATGGATGCTGTGGTATCCTCCATTTTGATGTGGAGCTGCCCATCTTGAAAGTCAAGTTGACCTAAACCCCTCCTAAAATAACCCTGGCCCTATTGAGGTTTCTCTTCATCATTATAAAATAGTTAGTAATAGTTCAGCTCATGTAACGTTAGCTGTAACTTAATTATCTTACACAGCTATTTGTACACAACATTCACATGCATACTTTCATCACAATGATTACAATGACATATTCAGCATAAAATGTCATAAAATCAACTAATGTTATAATGATAATAATAATATCGGGTGTATTTTGCAGCCAGTAGGTCAAACAAGAAATTGTTCACCTTAAAAAAAAAAGACCAATACTTCTGATATTGGGCTGATAGACAAAGGGAAACATGTGTATCCAAGCCTCATGCTACACACTGGGGAAGAGTGAAATTCAGCTGTCCTGACCAGGGATATGAGGAAACCATATTGAAATCTGAGAGTGAGATGCAAGCAAAGGTCAATAAATTATGTTGTGAGCATATTTTCTAGCATTGCAAGAAAAGTCTAGGAGGAAAACACAACCTGAACTTGATTTTCAGTAGATCGTAACTGGGCTCTGTAACAGCAGAGTAACCATTTCCACAGACAAACAAATGAGTTGTTCTTTGGGTCAGACTTTGAACTCAAATCCGCCTTGCTGGTTGTGTTTTTGTTTACATTCTTTCTCTTGACGGGTCTGCACCAATCAGCAGTAATGTTACAAAGGTATCAAGGAACCTGTATGTTCCATTAAAGCACCTGTGATTGGTCAAGCTGTATAACAGGACCTTGATTGGCATGTAGAATATACCACTTTGAATAGAAGGGGAGCTTTAATACTATAATGTAAACGTATATGCCTTTTATTCGATAACCTTAATTCAATAGTTATCATAGAATATGAAGAGCTGTAAAGTAATGTGAATTCAAGTTTGTTTTGTTTTCAATATGGTCTTCCCGCTGTATTTATCATGACTAAGTTCCCTTAAAAGTACCTCCCTGTCGACGTGTCTCACATGACTTGTCTAAACTGGATCTAACCGCCCGCCCACCAACATAGCTGAGCGGACCAGAGAAGACTGGAGGAGGAGAAATTTGTTTCTTTTACAGTACAAATAGCAGGCTAAAGCTTGTCTCCACGGTCTATTTAACAGTGTACACCTAGAAGAACATCTAAGAAGTCTCTGTGTGGAGGCATCTACGGTGAAGACATCGTAGATATGCCACCAATGGCGAACGTGAACGGGAACGTTGTGTGCAGCAACCGCTTTCTCAGGGGTGTTGTGGAAGGTACGTGGAAAAGTGGAGAATATTTTCAGGAAATCGCACCGATGTTTCCTCAGAATCGACCAAATATTCCGATAATTATCACATAAATTGCATCCTGTACCTTTCTGGTACCATTTAGCCTTGTAATTCATACGTTTGTGCTGAGAATCCGGAGAGGAATGTTTCAGAATCCGGTTGCCCAAGTAGTCCTTTTTTCCGCCATATTGTGTCTCATCCATCTTGTCGAATTGACGTCTATGCAAATCGTGTCTGCGCGCTTGGGCCTAAGGGGCTAAATTATGGGCAGCAAATATGTTCGGGTGGCAGCAAATAATGTTTCCTCCTGGGCACATGCTACGTTGTTCTCCATCTAATGTAAGGCATTTTTTTTTCTAATTTGCGCTGATAGTTTCTGTTGAATAATTTTGACGGGAATGCTAATTACTATGAGGTTTAACTCCCCAACATTCGAAAACAGTATATGTATACATTTTATTTTAAAAAGATGAATTATTGATCTTATAATAACCAATTTAACTGTTAAACAGTTTTTGATTTTCTTGATATTATATCAGATCTTCTGTGATAAACAACTGTTAACAGATTATTCATCTAGAAGAGGCTGTACAATAATGGTGCTGACCATGAATAATCAGATAAAGGTCAGAAAGTCTATTATTGTGAACAAAAGCACCTTGTTGTGAAAAACTCAATCAATGATTTGATGAATGAAAGGCATCTTACAAGTTTTGCATCCAGCAAGAGAAAGGGGTCATGGGCTATGGCCAGATTTTCATGTACCTAATTCAAATACCAGCCAATCTTTGCCCGCACTGACAAAAACAAATACTCGTACTTCCCTAGAACCATTCTGCCATTTCTGGAGTGAAATGCTCTGCCAGGCACGTGGTAATTGCTTCCACTGTTGAGTCTTTCTGTGCCCGCCCTAACCCGGGACCTCAACTCAAAAACGTTGCCCCTTGCGGGGCTATTAGGGGGCATCTAAGGTGATGATGATGATATTGTTCAAATTGTGCCTCTAGTTGTTGCTAAAGTTGCATTGCCCAGGTAAATGCGAAGAGGATCTCAGACCTGGTTACCAGAGGCAGGAACCCAGAGGAACATTTGCATGTGGAACATAGCACCAAAAAATCCATAGAATAAATGCTTGCATAAGAAGAAAATATACCACTACTGACTGATCACCTTGCCGAGATGACGAGTGGGGAAAATAAAAGCAGGGGCAGTGTCAAGAAGTTATTGGTTCATGCAAAATTGCAACAGGAAGAGAGAAGAAAACACTATGAATTTCAATATATCTGGTGCCTAATGTGTTCATTTGGGTTTTCCCACTTCACATTATACTAGTCCCACATTTATTGGTGACTTGCCCCAAAATGGGGTGCATACTTAATTTGAGGTGTGTACTTAACTCTTAAGTTGAGAAAATCAAAATATGATATCAATAGTTAAAAGAAATTCCTTTCTGCAGGTTTTTATGGCAAGCCATGGACCACAGATCAGAGACGAGAGCTGTTCAGAAGGTGGGTATCTCATATAGAGGTTACTCTATGCATTGTTTGAATCTTTCTATTCTATTATATTGAATATTTTGAGTTGATGTGTTTCGTTTTGTTAGGTCACATTGGTACTTCATGAACATTTGCTGATACATTTTGTTGGTTTTCATTGTCAGGATGAACAAGATGGGACTAAACACATACCTGTATGCGCCCAAGGACGACTACAAACACAGAGCCTATTGGCGGGATCTTTACTCTGTAGAGGAAGCAGGTACATTTATTTCATTTTTTTTTTCATAACATAGTGTTTGCTTCTTTTTAGTGCCATAGTAAAATGTATATCGAGAATTGGCATTTTCAGCATTTCTGGTGCTTTAAATTTAATCACCATGTTGCCCTGAGGTGTATCATGTCTCCACCTTGCTTCTTCTTGGTTCTCCTATTCGTGAAAGATAAGCATCTCTTCCGTCTCAAGTGCTTTAATAAGTAGAGTTTAATAGGAAATTACCATTAAAGATATCTCACTCTCTCCTCTCCAACAGAACACCTTACAAGTCTGATAGCAGAAGCCAGTGAAAGTAGTGTGACTTTTGTTTATGCACTTTCACCTGGTCTGGACATCACCTTCTCCAGTGCAAAAGATGTTACCTTTCTCAAGAGGAAACTGGAACAGGTAAGAGCTACTCCTTTTTGATATTTGTAAATATTGTGTATCAAAAGAATCCTCGTAACTTTGTGTTAATTTTATTTCATATGTTTAAAGAATCTTGATTTCTATCATTCATAGGTTAGCCATTTTGGATGCAAGGCCTTTGCGCTGCTTTTTGATGACATAGAGACAGACATGTGCATTGCTGACAAGGAAGTGTTCCAGTCCTTCGCTCATGCACAAGTTTCTGTCACAAACGAAGTGTACCAGCACCTTGGACAACCAACATTCCTCTTCTGTCCAACAGGTGAGTTCAGATCTTGTCATTGACAGAGAGTAGTTTCAAATTTACTTTGTATCTTTCTCCCTTTCAAAGTTTATCTTGTAACTCATGAATTCTCTCCAATAGAATATTGTGAGTCCAGAGCAGTGCCAGACATCGAGACCTCACAATACCTCACAACTGTTGGCTCCAAGCTTCTCCCCGACATAGATGTCCTATGGACCGGTGAGTTGGTAGTTCAACTTGGTGCTTTCATTGTCTTTATCAAGGAAATAAGGTAATCTTTGGACCTGTATGTGCTTGGATAATGTGGAGGAGAGTTTGAAGCAATTGTTTCCTTACTGCAGGACCAAGGGTAGTATCGAAGATCATCAGTGTTGAACATATCCAGAAAGTGACCAAAACAATCAAGAGGCCTCCAGTTATTTGGGACAACATCCATGCCAACGACTATGACCACAAGCGCGTCTTCTTGGGACCATACGACGGTCGTTCCACTGCACTGATGCCACACTTGCACGGGGTCTTAACCAATCCAAACTGTGAGTTTGAGAGTAACTTCATGGCCCTCCACACGCTGGCGACTTGGAGCAAAAGCACAGTCGATGTGACCAAAAAGGAGGCAGAGGGTGGGGACAACAGTGCAGTCACCTCAGACATCAAACTGGAGACAGAGGGCGTCACGGAAGACTCCACTACAAAATCTGAAGGAGGATTATACAACAGAAATGCAGCTCTAAAACTGGCACTCAAGGACTGGCTGGAGGTGATCAAAACACCTAAGAGCGGTGGGATGGGCGTGATAAAAAGAAGTGGAAATGTCAGTGTCATAACAGACTCTGTCACAACAGTAAACACGTGCATGACCATGACGCCCACAACCACCAGCAGTTGCACTCAACCCGTGATGTGTCCAGTCAATACCCTGACTGGGGAGCCCATAGACATTCCAAAACTGCCATCCAGTCCTTCTACAGACTCTGCCTTCGACTCAACATCGGCCAGCTCAGAATCCAAGGACTCTGAGGAAGGGGAGGGTTTGGAGCCTATGGATATCTCCTCTTCACCTGCAGTCTCTTCTCCTCCCACATCAAGCCTGCTGTCATCTGAAAGTACATCATGTAAGCAAGTAGGGGGAGATGTTGGAAAGAAAGTTGAAGACACACAGCCTAGCACAAGCACCGCAATAGAGGGAAAGGTGCCTGAAACAGAGACGATGCAGGTTGACTATGAAGGGGTGGACATGAGTCCACCTAATCCTTTGGAAATGCAAACTGACACAGAAGAAATCAAATCAAGAATAAACCCCCTCTACACAGCACAACCTGTGACGTATGACGACTTGGCAATGTTGGTGGACTTGTTCTTTCTCCCGTTCGAGCATGGTCCATTTGGTGTCCACCTGATAGAGGAGTTTATCTGGCTGAAGACAAATTCCAGAATTGTGAGCAAGTGCAAGAGAACACTAAGGTCAACAGCTGAGGACGTAAGTAGCCTTCTGAAGACAAATTCATTGTTCTTTATATGTCCTAGATGCATGGAAAGTTATTACAGTAGACAAGTTCTAACTGCTAGCTGTTGATAATGCTGTGATATTGTGTACCTGTCAGTTTGGTGACAATGAAAAATGTTCGTCTCAACCCTCCAATCCAAGTAGACATTCTGAAACATCTTATGTAACATGTTTTGTACAGTGATGTTGGTCAAGGGTCCGGATTTTATTTCCAGTATTGTGTTACAGAATTTCTCATTGTGTTTTTGCAGGTGAAAGAATGGCATGAAAGATCAGAGAAGTATGACAAGAGCTGCCAAAGTGTGCTGGACATGGTCAACCGTCTGCTGAATGCACCCAACAGAGCTGCTGTCTACGAACTCTTCCCTTACATCTATGAACTGAAGGGCATAGTAGCCCTTCTGAAGTCTCTTGTCAAGTGGCTTGGTAGGCAGTGGCTGTGATTATGTTTTCTTGCTTGCAAACAGGCTGGCTTCATTTCTGTTTTTGGCAACACACAAAACAGGAATCTTCCATCATAGAAAAGCCGCTAAAAGAAAAAGCTAGGTGCTTGAATTCTGCCAACTTGTTGTTTGTTCACAAGAAGTTAACATAACTTGCAGTAATTTTTTGAGAAAATAAAAGCTTTTCTTTTTATAGATCTTTCCTTAAGCTTTTTTCTGAAAGCCAGCCTATTTTCCAATGTTAACAGTGTCAATTGTGCTGAAAAGCATTTGCAGTGTGCACTGTTCATGTTGCAATCTATAACTTCCCTTGCTGCGCGTATTCTCTGTTGGTTACACTCCAGGCAGGACCTCAGATCACTCTTTCAGTGGGCATCTTTTATCCAAGTCTTCACTCTCATCTTCGAAAAAATACAGTACTGCTCATATCCGTAGGTAGTCATCATTGCACAAAAGGCTTTTATCATTGGTGTTTTGAAGAAGAAAAGACTGGACAAAATCTGTCTGAAAAGAGTGTATTTCAGTCATGCCTCGAGGGTATTCCCATGTCTGTACTGATTGTGTGCCTATTGTCAGGGTGTTACTTTGCCCAGTTGCATTACAACACTGCAAGTGTTTTTTGGCAAGTCTAGTATGATGCTGGGTTGAAATTGTCTGGATAATATCCAAAGATAGCAAAGAAATCATGGCCAAAATGAGTCAGTATATCTGGCTGATCACTATGTCTTTCTGGATGCATTGATTCAGACTATCCCTGCATTAATACTAGATGTCAAACTGCCTTTCCTCCACAGGACATGGCACATTCCCATACCCCTTTACTAATGCCTTATTCCATTTTCTGTCCTGTGTAAACAGCAGGTGGACGTGACGTTACCAGCAACTTCACCCACATGATTCGCTGGGGAGGATGCACATGTATGAAGGCTTCCACGTTGTCTAAACATTGTTTTTAGGTCACAAGTCATGGATATCCGTCTATTTTTGGAGAGTGAATTTGAAGTTTAACGATCGGTCGGTAGGTGTCTGAGGTAGTGTCCAGGGACAGGGAAGTCACATTCTCACACCACGTCTCCCAGGAAGGGATTCTGTATATATACATATATAATAATCTCACTACTTTCCCAGGCAGCACAAGGGCTCAATGTGCTGTTTTTATTCCATTTCAGGTCATTTATTAAAAATTTTATTCTGGGCATGTGATCTTGTATTTGAGACGGGTCTTTTCTGACCGCTGTTTGAGTGGCTGCTTTCTTCATGCTGCATTTGTCTCCTGTTATGATGTGAAATGTATTATTTTACTGGCCAAAATGTCAGTTGTCGTGAAGAGTTAAATTGTTCCTGCTTTTTGGTTGGTGCTGAACAGACATTTGGTAGTTGGAAGAAGCCATTTCCAGCTGATGAAAATCCTGTTTTACCTGCAGGATCACATGCAATACAAGCATAAGTTTACATTATTTTCCAGACTTCCAAGACTTAACAGGCAAGCCTTTCTGTCCCGTGGAATAACCCAGAGACCAGCATTCAGTAGCATACTAAAATAGTAAACTTATTGAAAGGAACATTTGTGTACAGTCTGATGATGTTAAAAAGCTGGTATGGATTCTGGACTCTGGAGTTCCTTAGGGACAGAACCCTTTCAGGCTCTGCATAAACAGAAATTGTTGCCTGGATTTTTATTCTCTTTCACAAGTGCATTGTGGTTGGGTTATGACAATAAAGAAATGGACCCATGCAACAGTGTCAGGAGCTCCAACATATGCTTTGGAGTGATAGCATTTTACATAGGATGTTCCTTGCAAAGAAATCTATCAGAAACCTGTGTCAATGACATCTGCAGTCTTTGGTTGTCTAGGCAGAGCTATAGCTGTACTGGTTCTGACTGATGCCACAAGACCCGTGCAGAATGTGTGTGCCAAAAATAGGTATATGTGGACATGTGGCATCCTATGTGTGAACTGACCTAGCACTGTCTCCATTTCTAGAAATAGCCCAACCAATGCTTACTGGGCAAAAATTGTCAATTCTTGACAGGAACCAGCTTTGTGCAAACATGTGACTTTCCTGCCCTGGGGTAGAGTTTGGCTGTTTGCCTTGAGCTCCCAAAGTTAGAAGTCGTGAAGTGCAAACATGAAAAGTAAAAAGAGGCCAAGCACACCAATTTTGAAGTATTGTGCACATATAAAAGACTTGTGAATCACATTTTGTTTACAAAGGGCAAACAGCTGGTGCATGGCATTACTTATTTTATTAACCTATAGAGGTATAAGAGAACAAAACAAACTAATACATGTATATCATGATGGAAATGAGCAATGCAGACAAGGACGGATATAATTTTATTTTCTCTTAAACCATTGATACAAAAAAGTCAGTATTGTTTAATGCGTAAGAAAAGTAAGTGAAATTTGCCGTGTTGTAGTCAAGGCTGCATTGCTCATGCTATGTGGGAACAGTGGTCTTGTGCTCAAGTCACCATGTATGAACTTACAATTTTCCTTCCCATCATTTCCTATTAGGGAGTAATAGAGGTTATAAGGATGCCTTTTTGACTGGCAAAGAAGAGCCATGGGTGTTCCGAGGAGGTCTGACAGGCGAATTACAGGTATTGGCTCCAAGAAGCCCCTTGAAATTGAGAAATTGATACCTTCTTTTTGTGGAAATTGACCTTTTTGTTCTAACAGGCAAAGTTGCTCATCTATGACACTGCAAGCTCCTGTGAGCCATTGCTGCGGCGCTGTTGACTTGAAATGTGTTCACAAAGGTGCAGGTCTTCCCACACCAGTGAAACATGAAGGCAGTTTTCATTTGTTATAAATGCAAGTACAAGGGAAAGAAATCTACTTATTGTAGCATCTTGCTCTGCTAAGGCAAAGTTGCTTGAAGCCTTCATGATTTAGATGTTGATGGGAGACATGTGCACACTTTGTGAAAACTATGTTCACTGAGAAAGAAAGAAACAACTGTGTAGACTGGGTTTCAGTCATTTGGGACAGCCTGATTCTGTGCCAGGACTGCGTGCTGTGTGGACTAGATATGCAGACAAAGTAAACAGGAGTTTCTTTCTATCTTTGTGAGAGGTTGGCCCTGTTCTGCATTCATCAGCCAGCGGTTGATGTGAACTCAATGTGATGAGTGTATGGTCATAAGAATGCTGTCGAAACATGATTCAAGAAATTTGTTGATTTAATCAAATACTGAGTTGATAAACATGCAAATGATATGAATAAAACTATCAAAGGATATGAATATAGCAGCATTCTTGTATAACCAGACGACTTGTCAGTACTAATTTCTTTGGCAAGCGAGCAGGAGTTTTTTTTCTCTGTGGTTAAAGGGAAAGATTTTAAAGTGGAATTTGTTACTGTGATGCCATTCCGAAAAGAAAAGAACTTTTCGTCTTTGCTTTGCATGTCCGCGCTTAAAGGACTAAAGCAAAGACAAATCAACCTTATTAACCACAGGGGAATTTCATTGCAGTGTCATTATTAAACTTTTTTGTGTTCTCCCACAGCAAACATCTGTTTTGCGTTACTAATCTAGTATTCTGAATGTTCCTTTCCTACAGAGATTATTGCCCATCGATGGTGCAGGGGACTTGTTCCACCAGAGAGCACCGGACTCACCTCAGTCCTCTATCTACATCATACGCCCATATTTGCATCCTGATCAGGTATGCATGGACACCATTTTAAGTTGGTCATGTCTAGAATTGTGCTTGTCCTTAACCTTAGCTAAATTCTCCCTGCGGCCTAACCCTGTAAGAATTAGTAATGCTGTAGGTTAAGCAAACTATGGATGCTGTACAACATGTATTTTGCCTAGAATGGTACTTACAAAGCACAGTTGTATTTTTTACTTCCCCCTAATTGTTAGTTACGAGGGTACAATACTTAACCGAGGTATTGCACATGTGTTTGCAGGACGACGTGTATGAGGTCTGCAGAAAAACTTGTGATGACGGCCTGGATGGAACAGACGTGTTTCCAGATCATCCGGCCCTCATTGGAGACAAGTATGTAATGCATTGTTTATGTAATGGGGACACATGTAGGAATCACTTTTCGATTTGTAAGGTATGACAGGCCAGCTACATATTGAAGCAGTGCTATTCTCCAAGCAGAGGTTGAATCACGCAGATAGAGTAGTAGTCGAAAAAATTACACAAGCGCTCTTCCTACGTAGTAGTAGGAAGAGCGCTTGTGTATTTTTTTCGACTACTACTACTATATCTGCGCGATTCAACCTCTGCTTGGAGAGTAAAGCAGTGCTACAGCAGTTTGACAAAGAAGTGTCTACAGTAATGCATGCCCAGATAGTGTTGCTTATATAGAGTGAAAAAGTGTTCAAATTACATAGTACACAGACATTGGGAAGACATCTAAAATATGTGAGACATCTAAAAGCTTGTAGCTTCTATAGACAAAGTGTGGAAAGAGAGTGAGCAGTCCAGATAAGCTAATTGAGCCCAACCTTCTGCTTGCCCTCTTCACAGACTAGTGGGATCATTCCTGACCCTGAGCTCTGAGTTCTGCTTCGTGGCTCTGGACGCCAGTGAGAAGGTGTGTGGTTATGTTGTGGCAGCCCTGGACGCAAAGGACTTCTACAAGAAGTTTGAGGTGGCCTGGTTGACTGATCTTTGCAACAAGTACCCAAAACCCACGGCAAAAGGGAATCTGTCCCCTGCTGAGGTATGTGTACTGCGTCAACATCCTTACAATTTAAATACTTGCTTATCTGTCCTTCTATTATATTGTACAGGACATTATCCTTATCCCTTACTGTAGCCTTAAGCATTAGTAAAAGCCCACTGATGGGTTTCGTGATAACCTTGTCAAGAACTGTGTCAGGTTCTTTGAATTGCTTTAGGCGTGGCTGTCCATAAAATGGGATTGACAGCTGAAGGACTAAATTCCCTACCAGTACTACTTGCAGTAGTGTGCAAATCAGGGTTCAGAATACTTGAATTAATGTTTATTTTTAAAATTTTGCAGGAGATCATCAACAGTTTCCATAACTACAAGGTGTACCTGCCTCCAAACCTGTACAAGAGGTTCCCATCCTTGCTGAGGATGAGTGTGCTACCTCAGTTCCTAATGGATGACCCTGGTGTGGCCAAGAACATGATGGCTTGTCTGTTTGCTGCACTGAAGGCAAATGGTATGTAAATTCTTTAAGCTCTAATGTACATTCCTACAGTAAATACCTGCCTTTAGGTATTTCTTTATGCTTATTCAGTTGCTGAATCTACATTTTGAAATATTTGGCTAAATTAGGAATATGCATTTTACCAGTATTTGTGTGAGTGGGGAAGAAGCACAATAACTAATTTCTTACTGTCTTGTCTCAGGGTCCAGTGGTGTGTACTGTGAAGTCAACATTGGAGACAAACGCATGCTGGAATTTTACACAAAGATGGGCTTCTTCGACGTCCCCATGCTGGACGAATACTCCGAGGAAGTTCTCATCCTTGGCAGGTCCTTCTAGCACCTTGTGACGAGGCAAACCATGCCGCGTCATCTTCGCGAAGCGAACAACTTCAAATATTCCTTCTGACTTTCTGTACTTTTTTCAGTTACTTTACCATCATTTGTTTAGTCAATAAAGTTTAAGATATGGCAGATGTGAGGAAGAGGGGTTCATATGTTGCTCATTCCCAGTGACATTTGGACACAATACCTTAAATGAAGGTATCACGATGAGGTGGCCCTTAAATCCCTAAGGAAGAGAATGTTGTGATGGTTTTCCATTGACAGCTTGACTTGCCCTGTAAGGGAAACCCATAGAAGTACACATAAGAATAATGTCAGCTGTATTCTATCGTCTTCTTAGAGACAGGCATGATTGATAGTTGTGTCTTTTCCTTGTCACGTTGGTCAAACTTGTGCTATTTTGTGCTTATTCTGGACCATTGTGCTCACACCATTGTAGTTGCTGAACTCACATTGCCATGATTGCTTGCTTTCTCTGACATCAATGTAGTGCTCTAGTTTGAAGAGCTAGTGTCAACATAGTCTTGGTTTTCCACTATGGTTACAGAAATAATATTGCAGTATCCTTTGCATTGAATTGCTTCACCTTTTTCTGTATTGTTCACACAATGGTTCTATTCAGTACACTTACTTTTCTGTTATTTCAGTTGTGGAAATTTTCCCAAAGGCCAATTATTAAATACTTGAATGTGAGTAATATCAGAGGATTATCCTGCACTGATCCCAGATAAGTATTATTTCAATGAAGGCAATATATGTTGATAATCTGAAATGTTGTGACCTGAAGAATATTCGAAAGGTTTTGATGTGCAGAAGTAAAATCTATTCTTTGCCATGCAAAGATGTTACATTTTATTTGGTTTTCACCAATAAAAATGCAATGAAAGTGGCAATCTTTGTGTGTTTCAGTTACTGTTTTAATTTGGTGTGAATGTCTTCATCTTCTCTTCCAGCTAAGGAAAGTGGCCTGAAGTAGACAGTTTGTCTGGGTGTTTTACATTGAAATGTTTAAATTAGCATAATGTTGTAAACACTTTAGGATCTGAAAACAATCTAACATGTCTTATTGTTTTTAAAAAGAAAGTATCTACTGAATCCCAAACACAATTTGCAGAACGTCAAATTTGGTTAAAGCGAGCCTGTAACGGTGTAACCATACATGAGTTACATACAATTAGCCTCTACCAGGCTCCGTGGATAGGTGATCTAATTGTAGATATACACCCTTGCAACTGATAAAGATCTGTGATGAGTACAGTCTGACAGAGAACGAGGACTTTCGATCGGCATCCATCTGCTTTCGCGTTGGTCCTGAAGGTGAGGAAATGTACTCTCCTGGCCGGCTAACTCCCCTAGCATACTAGTATACTATAGACAGTCAAATTTCTACAATTAGATCAGCCTGGTAGAGGTAGAGGCTCAGATACAAAAAGAAAAATTACTGGACTTCTTTTAATCGATCATTTGTTTTATTGTAATACATCTGGGGTATTTACAGCCAATAGGTACCCAATTCTTTAATGATGAGGCTCAAGGCACCTCCAACTTGGGGCCCCGTTTTACGAAATGCTAACGTTAAATTTTAGCAACATTTTTAACCTGGACTGAAGAATTAGCCTAGTCCCAGAGAAAAACTTCCAAGAGACAGTGAGCCTGTTTTGTGGATTTGGCCGGAACTAATATTTGTTTCTCTGTTGTGATCTGATGTCTGAATGTTTGACTACCATCAATAAAATCTACTGGTAACGTTACCCACGTCCTTGCCACAACCAAGGAGGTTTAAACCTCCTTGCCACAACATCATAGATCAGACTTCGGAAACAGTGCCGTCTAGTGGCGCTGATGGTATTGCAGATCAGCTTAGATGAGTCCATTCTCTTGGTCTGTTCCGTATTATCTTAAAAAAAGAACAATTTGAGCCTGTTAAAGTTGACTCAGCTATTAAAGGCTATAATTGTTTAAAGAAATAGTAGTTTTTATGTTTGAAAAATCTGACCACAAAATGTTGGACGCAAGTAAAACGAACAAAGAAAAAGATAGCCTCTCTGAAGGAAAAATGGAAGCGTCCAGAATCAACATGGCAGCCTTTTTTGACAAGACACTTGAGAAGTGTTTTCTTGTAAGCAGCTAGACGTGCAAAGCAGTTCTGAACAATGGCTAAATCAAGCCTCCGACAAGCGAAGGATACAAATGGATCCAGTGAAGCCGTAGAAACACACAAATTTTGTCTGGACTGGTTGAAAAAACGGGAACTTGGGCTGAGGCCAGGGTGCGAGGCCAGCCGTGCTCAGAGTGATTTTATAGGGAGGGTTTATCCAACATTACAGCGGAGAAACTGGCCTGGAGCTCCTATTGTGGAGGAGAGCATGAGACCACACACGCACGGAGCCGTCTTCAACCTGGAGTTCTCTCCAGATGGGTAAGGAAGGCTTCTATAATTTGTAATAAAACAAAGGATGTATGCATATGAAGTTCACATGCCCATGCCATGTGCTAGTCAAAATTATAGACAAGAATACCATATTTTTAATACGCTATCATTAACAACCATACCACATCGCATAGATAAATCACAGTTCAGCTGGTAAATCTTGGAAACTTATCACAGGAAAAAATGTGATTCATAATGATATGCTGGTTGAAATCGTGGATACTAGTTGTATGAAACAGGAACTACACATGCTAGCACAAAACGTTCAGTCAGGGATTACTAGTAAACTGTACATGCGCAGCAAGATGCATTTTGGGTGGTGTGTCGATGTTGAAGGCCACAGAAACAGGAAAAAAATCAGGACATACATAGTATGGTCTAGATAGGAACTGTTTACATGTCACATGCATTTGCTACACATGCATGTACATTATAAAGTATGGAGGTATGTTGGCAATTTAGGAGGCCTGGCAACAGTAAATCTAGGTAGTCCGGGCATGCTTTATTGCATTTTCCAAATGCATTGTATGGCAAAACAATTTGGTGAACACAAAGGTTGTATGAGGAATTGTCGTTGTGAACATTCACACAAAACCGGGTATTCTGTTATGACTTTTGTGAAATTTGGTATTTGAGTATGAAATAGAGTCCATTCCAAGACACCATGCGGATGTTTGTTGCCATTTTTTAGAATTGATTTTAAAGTTTTGTAATAATATGTCTAGGACATTTTACTCTTCAGAAATATTTTTAACACTGTTTCAACTTTATAAATATTTCTCTGGTCCTGTAAAACTTTGGAAATATTCATGGTGTGGAATTGGATACTTCTAATGGTTTCTAAATAATGATAACAGCATTCTACCATTATTTACCATTTTCTACCATTTTCTACCATTTTTTGTAAATGGTTCAGTGGGATGGGAAGATAGCAATTCACACATCCTTGCAAAATATGGTTGGGTGCCATGCAACAATGGCGCACCACAAAGGATCCACCAGTGCCCAGCAGTGAAATCTAAAAATATACAGATGCAACAATAGGGCTTACTTTTATGGGGGCAATAAACTAATTTTACCATTTGGCAAGGTTTACAAATATTTGTAAATATTTGTAAATGTGAAATAATCACACAGGGGTTTCACAATTATTCTAAATAAAGATATTTTTGTACAGTTACTTTCAAAATGTTTCTAAAATATTCAAAGGAATTCAAATAGATGAGTATTTTCTTAGTCAATTTTTTGAAAAGAATTTAATTATTGTGGCTGAGATATTCTTTTATTCAAAATAATCCAGACTAATTATAAATATTGTTTAAAAACCCTCATGGTGTCTTGGAATGGACTCTACAATTTGTCACAATGAATTAGGGATAACAAATACTCTTATGTTTCACAAATGATTTTCCGACAATGCTTGAAGCATTGAATTAGATCAGATTGATGAAAGGTGAATGAAAATAGCGCACAACCCCTCAATGCAGGCCCTCTATGAAGTATGGTTACCGTAGTGATTATACCAGAGGACTGAATGTGTACACTTAAATATGTGTTGTAAGCCACACAAAAGGTGTCACCAGTTCAGGCCTTACTTGACACTTCTGGGGTTGAACCAAATTTGTTCACACACCCGGCTGCTTTTCTGACTGTAAGAAGGTGCTTGCTGCAG